>NC_080045.1:29514548-29814548 GCF_012489685.1 Lotus japonicus | reverse complement strand
AACCTCTAAACAGGAAATATAGTAGCTGCAAATATGCAATTACAATTCACAACTGTGATTTAAAACCCCTCTCAAGACAAGCTTCACTTGAAGTTGACATAAAAACTTAAATCCAAATATTAAATTCATTTAAACTCTAGACCATATTAGCGATATTTTATTTCAAATCAGTGTTATTAATTGTAGGTCCCGGTCATGGCGGAAAGCCAAAATCCCGCCTTACAGGACAAATAATTGCAGAATATGGTGGAATACGGCGAAATATTGGCCATGACGGAAAGCCAAAAAACTGCAATGAAAAGCCGCCATGAAAAATATTTGATAACACTGTTTCAAATTGAAACATATGAGAATTCAGTGTCACTTAACAGTGAGAGAGAAGAAAACAATGGAAAGATGTATTATATGGATCTAGGAATGTGTACTAGTAGATGGTTGGACAAATTTCTATAGCTAAAACATATGATATGTGGAAGATATGTCATTTAGAAATATAAGAAAAAAATGAAGAATAAAATCATAATCCGAATGCAAATTTCATGATAGTACAACTCGAGATGTATTAAAGTAAAAATTGACATCAATTTGGAATGAAGTCAAAGTTTGTTTCATTTGGCAACAAAGCAAAATTTTTGCAACTTGGTGATATGCATATTGTTTTAATGGAAAATTCTGTGGTACCCATAAATTTTTCTGGGTGTGATACCCACAATAAGTTATTTAATAGATTATTACTATGTTGTTCAACTAAATTTTACATTTTCAAATTTTATTTTACTTTTCAATTAACTTCATTCCATAGAATTCACTTTTTAATGAAAAATAGACGAGTAGTGAAAATGAACAATGGTGGTACCAACGAGATCTAAGAGTGGTATCTCGATAAAAGTTGAGTTACAATAGGTATAGTAAGCCTCCTTTATATAACATATAGGCTGACCATGCTAAACATCCAAATACATTGAATAGTTATGGTTACATGTAACAGCATGATAGCAGAGCTGGCAACCTTAACCCGGAAGTCAGTAAAGACTTGGTCAAAGCATCGTCTTTCACAATCTTACGTGGCAAGCTAGCCCCCATCCTCTATGGAGCTCTTTAACGAGTTGTTATTGTTGGGCCGCCTTTGATATGTCCTTGGAGCCCAATACCGATATCATGGTAAGTCGGCCCAAAATCCTGAGCGGTACACAGCCCCCCAAGACTTGCGTCTATATATTATGTGCAAAAGCCTTGTGAGAAGCCCTTAACCAAACCTTCAGCGCCCAAAACCCTACTGTTGGAAGAGACAACCCTCCTCTGATAACTTAATTTCATGGCCGACCTTGATAAGACAGCCATCCACGCTTCAAATTACTAATTGGTAAGACGACCATCCATTATCCCACATGCAGTTTTGAACCACCCAATCAACCACGCTCCAAGGCCATGACCCCCCGATTCGCGAGCCCCACTACAGTCGGCTTTCCTTCCCACCTGGCGTGCTGACCCCCCATTCATTGTTAGCAAAATTCAAGTAAGCTAGCCATTTATTGGATGAGTGGCTGGTCAGCAAGTCAATTGATATTGCATAGATAGCCATCCAAGATCGTAATGCCATCCCAATCGACCCAGCCACCTATCCTCGGAGTGCTCCTCCCAAGCACGTGCCTCTTTCATTAACCACCAGCTGCCCGCGGAGAGGGATGACTTGCAGAAGTCGCTTGAGAAAACGAATGGAAAGATTAAGCTTATGGAGCTTCAAAAAGCTATCGCGGCTGAGCTACATCAAGCTAGAGAGCTGGCCTTGCAGACTGACGTTGAAGACCTCCAAGCTGAGCTCGATCTACAAATGCAAGCCACTGCCCTTGCATTTGTTGAAGGTTTTGACAAGGCGAATGGTCAAGTTAAGTTTCTTCATGAGAACATCGAAATCTCGGCCGCAGATCCATTCAAAGAAATAAGGGACAACAAACTCGTAGAGGACGGGTGATCCTTGGAGAGCTCCTAGCAAGGATGGGTTCCTTTTAGACTTGGTTTTGTTAAACTCTGAATAATATTTTGTTCGCATGTCTTTATGCTTTTGCATGATGGATTAGGACGCATATATTGTTTTTCTTTTAACGCGTTTGCCTTACGACTGATCGTAATATGAAGACGTTGTTACCAGATTGCTATCTTTGAGTCACAGGTAGTCGTCATCTGTTTGATGCTAGATTTATCAAAACACATAGCCTAATTTGGACATTAGGATAGTCATCATGCGTCGCGATGACAGCACAGGAGAAATAGTCATCATGCGTCGCGATGATTGCACGGGAGAAATCATCATCATGCGTCGTGATGTCAGCACAAGAGAAATCATCATGTGTCGCGATGACAGCACGGGAGAAATCATCACGCGGCAAGACCGGCGCGAAATATGTATGTTGTGGCAAAATTTTGTGTTGTCAAGCATATTGAATGTGGTGAATATTTGAGTGGTACTAATCCATCGCATTATGACTTCCCTCTACCTTGTGGACAATGTTGTATGCTTTAAGTGCTTTTGGTCAACAGGAAGATGATGATGAGAAAATTAAGACATGGACATTATAAGGATAAGATAAGTATAGAATTCAACATGATCAGTAAAAAGTAAGAGGACACTTGGTGGTTTTAGAAAAAAGGTTTAGTTTCTTGTCCAACATTAGACACGAGTAAACTAGCAAGCATTGGAACCCCAAAATCAACAACTAACGAATATGAGTGAACTGCTTGTTAATTATGTTAAATCTTCATAGCATGGTAGAGAACTACAATGGAATTGTCGGTGAAATTTATACAACCATTCTATCAAACAAGTGTTATGCAGGTAGTGTACTCCCGCAAGCGTTACATATATGTCACAAAACAAGTGATTATAGTCAGAGCAAAGGCAGAAAGAAAGAATATAGAAACAGAGTGAAAAAACAAACACAATTGCTTCGTCGTGGATGGCGAGTAGGCACGACACATAGGCTACGAGCAAGTCAGAGGCAATAGACTACTCGACGGATAGGCTACGAGCAAGTCAGAGATGAGATGCGACATGGCTCTGGAGACACCCCTGTGGTGCGTCCATGAAGACAAAGAGAGGGCAATGAAAAATCAATAGCAAAAAATTTAGAATAGAAAATATCAGAGAGATAGAAAAGGAGTGGGTATGGCCTCAGGTTTTTCAGATCGCCGGAATTCGTCGTCCCGATGGTGGTGTCTATGCTGCGTTTTTCTCAGATCCCTGGCCTACTCGCAGTATGAGCTCTATTCAGGCTTCGTCACCGCCATTAGAGGTCACGTCGCCGCGCTTGAAACAGGGGATGATTGGGCTGAGGTGGAGGCTGGTCTCGTGCCTTTGCTGGTTCGTTGATTTGGGGAGAAGATTATGGAGATTCCATGGCTGCTGGAATTTGGGATTTGTGGAGGTGGGGTAGTTTTACCTAGCCCCACAGTGGGCGCCAAATGTTCTTGAAAAGAACCCTAAAGACTAAGTAAGCTGAGTAAAACGAGATCTAAGAGTGGTATCTTGATAAAAGTTGAGTTACAATAGGTATAGTAAGCCTCCTTATAAAACAGATAGGCTGACCATGCTAAACGTCCAAATACATTGAATAGTTATGGTTACATGTAAAAGAAAGGTAACAACATGATAGCAAAGCTGGCCAACTTAACCCAGAAGTCAGTAAAGACTTGGTCAAAGCATCGTCTTTCACAATCTTACGTGGTAAGTTAGCCCCCATCCTCTCTGGAGCTCTTTAAAGAGTTGTTCTTGTTGGGCCGTCTTTGATATGTCCCTGGAGCCCAATACCGATATCATGGTAAGCCGGCCCAAAATCCTGAGCGGTACAAGAAATATAAGAAAAAAAAATGAAGAATAAAATCATAATCCGAATGCAAATTTCATGATAGTATAACTCGGGATGTATTAAAGTAAAAATAGACAAATGAAGTCAAAGTTTGTTTCATTTGGCAACAAACCAAAAATTTAGCAACTTGGTGATATGCATATTGTTTTAATAGCAAATTCTGTGGTACCCATAAATTTTTCTGGGTGTGATACCCACAATAAGTTATTTAATGAAAAATGGACGAGTAGTGAAAATGAACAATGGTGGTACCAATGCGTGTCAAATGACCATATTTAACGGAATAACAAAGGTTAAAAAACACAACAAACAAATTTCACGTCTCTAACAATGGAATACTACAGCAGGCACCAAAGAATAAGTCATTCTAAAAAAGCATGTGGCAAGTAATCAGCCAGTAGGCTTTAAATTTTTCATGTAGGTCACCTATTTATGAAAGACCTACTCCTACTTTTCTTATTTCCACCCTTATTTATAAGTTTGGTGAAGTAATCTCCGGAAGAAAAATGTTATCAACAATCTCTTTTGGACACTCATTTATTGATTAAAATTAACTTGGAATCCACTAAAATTATATGGTCCATTCTCTTTCCACTTGTGTTTTCAGAATGCAAAAAGAAAAAAATATATATGAGAACATAAATTAGATTAGTTTCATAATCTTAAAATAAATTTTCAGAATATATGATATTGTTCCGTACTAAAACTTACTTATAGTATATCAGAATATTCTTAGTAAACCCTGAGATGCAAATAAGTAACACAAGAAAGGGGGGTTTGAATTGTGTTCTTGAATTTTACGTTTTAAAACTTTGGTTTTTGAAAAGAATATAAGTTCTTTTAAAAAAATGTTAAGTATGACTTTTCGTAAACTGTTCAGTGCAGCGGAAGTAAAACAGTAAGCAAGACAGAACGATCAGCACACAAGGATTTATACTGGTTCACCCTAAACGATTGGGCTACGTCCAGTACTTGGCCACCACCAAGATTTTCACTAGCAAGTATGAAGGACTTCTCCAATACAAGTATTTGACAGGACTTCTCCAAGTATTATCACGGACTTCTCCAAGTATTCTACTGGACTCCTCCTACAAGTATTGTTCAGGACTTCTCCAATAATCTTACAAAGATTTAAATCACTCTACAGGGTTTCTCTTCTTTGAAGAGTAGAGGTATAGAATTTATGGCACTGGAACTCTAAGTGTTGGGGTTCATATTTGACTTTGGATCACTTGTGAGTTCTAAGGTAAGTGTAAAGAGAATAAAGAGATTTGACTCTTTTAAGGTACGAGGTTTTCTCTTTCACTTGCAGAAGTAATGGGTTGTGTTTGACACTTAAGAATTTATGCTTGAGCTTTGAATGCTTTTGAGAAGTTTTTGAATGAATGCTTGAATGCTTGTATTCTCTTAATTAATTCTCTCTTTCTTCAGATCCTCAAGAGTGTCTTAAATATTTGCTTGCTAGTGTTGTAGTCGTTGTGAGACAAGATCCAACCGTTGTTCTAGCCGTTGTGAGGTGAGATCAAACCGTTGATTCAAATGGCTTTGGCTGGTAGCTTCATTTAATGCGGACTCAGTAGCAAGTCTACCCTTTAGCTATAAAGATGATATTTGTCAGCTAGTAGGTGGTGATAGACTTTGGGCTACTTTTCAGACATGAGACAATTTGGAAATTTGATGTTGACGGCTTGTACTTTTCCTCGTTGGTCAGCGTGCCTTTAGCTGAAACAGATTGTCTTAACGTGATTTGGTTTGAATGCAAGTCAATTGGTTGCCTTTGGATTTGAATGTTGGACAACCCGTTGCAATCAAACTTTAACTTTGGGGCTCAAAATTTGTCTTCAATAAATCTGACTGATGACGTGGCATTGAACGGTCAGAGTCTTATAGCTTGAGTCAGAGTCAGTTCGCTTTACAGAACTGTCTTGCAACTTCTGAAGCTTTTTCCTTTTTGAAATGATAGAACGTTGAAGCATATAACATTCCTTGGTTTTCTCCAACGATACTTCTTTAATAAATTCAAATGTTATAATGAGTTAAATTTCCAGCGATACTTCTTTAATAAATTTTTTATAATCAAAACAAGATTTTAAAAACGTTATGATGCGTTTGAACTTAACAATCTCCCCCTTTTTGATAATAACAAGTTTTATAGAAAAGAATAAATGATAGAAGACTACGGTTCTTTATGGAAATTATAAACTGCCCCTAAGTTTAGCAACGTTTTCAAAAAGGTAGAGTTTGAAGATTATTATCTGATTGACTTTCTTTTCTTTGCTCCCCCTGAATGAAATATCCTAGGTTAAAGATATTTGAAAAAAAAAAACGGTTTGCAAATATATGAATATATATGGATTTCCCTTTTACTTTTCTATACCGTTTCTCCCCCTTTGGCATTATTAAAAAGTGGTCTAATAAATATTCAGAAGCGGTATCAGAGCCTAAGCTAATCATGTAAGACAAGACATCCATATCATAGATAACATCTTGAACATTAAAGATGACTATTCAAAGCAGGAAGTAACATAGTGCAATTGTTCAATAATTAAACTGCATAAAGAGAAAAAGGATAGGGAGTGGCCATTAGCCAAAACGATTCAGGAGCTGCTCAATCTTGGAAGTGAGATCGTAGAAGAGGTTGTTGATGTGATTCCCATGATTCTCGAAATCCTCTCGGCTGACAAATTGATTTTGCCAGAGGTTGATCTTTACGATCAGTCTCCTCTTCATTGCCTAGATCACCATCTTCATTATCATCATCAGAGATGATGGACTGTTCAACAGCAGACTCCTTGTTCAGAGGAACTGAACATTCACCTTCTTCTTGAAGCTTAGCTTTCCCTTTTACCATATGAAGCTTTTCTAGTTGCAGAACGATCTCTGGAATGTTGGTTGGCAGTAGTATGAATATCCAATTGCCCAATGGAAAAATTAGATCAGGGATACGGTTCAGCAAAGAAAATGGCATGGTGCCAACATAGCCTTCACTGGTGTAACGCCCCGATTTCTCGAGTGTCACACAGTAACCAAAACATCACCATTTTCTTAAAGAAATTTCGTCGTTCAATTATTAATCTTGAATTAGTGACAAAAGTTCATTTGTTGCGACTCTTGAAACTTTACGAAATAAATTTGCGGAAAAAATAAGAAATGCATTCCTGAATAAAATAACTCGTAAATAAAAGAAACCATAATCCAAGTACATAAATGAATCCTTGGGCTAAAGCCCTATGTCAACAATACATCAAAACCGGAAAACAAACTGATAAAAGATAGTTCAGCACCACGAACACTCAACCCCCAGCATGGCAATATTAGTCACTCGTCGAGCCAACAGCACTGTCTCTGGCGCTTCTTCACAGGAGCCTTGACCTCTGGTGCATCTCCATGCCCCTCCGTCTCGACATCCCTAGGTGCATCTGCTACTGCAGCGTACCGTGGAGCAAAGTCCTCCATAGGCTCAGCAGGAACCGGAAGGGACTCTAGAGGCGGAGCAGGAAAGTCGCCAATGCATGCCCACCAATCTGGTGCCCCGAACGCCCGTGAAGAAACCTCCCCCCTGCAACCCTCTAAGGAGAGTTCGAGCAAGAACCCTCATCTCCTGGATGCAAGAAACGACATGGTGCGAAGGGCATCTTGACCTTGCCCCATTCCATGGTGAAATTCTGGTTCTCGCACAGGACAGATGTCGAACGCGATGTTGGGACAATCGGTTCGACAATTGCACAACAGTACATAAATTAAATCAACGAAAAAAACACAGGGAATTGTTAACCCAGTTCGGTGCAACATCACCTACATCTGGAGGATACCAATCCAGGAGTCAATTCACTATCAAATAATAGCTCTCAGGTCACATGAAAGTCCCTCCTATACCTAAGTACTCCCCCTTAGTATAGAGCCTCTTCAATGTCTACCACTATTACATAAGTGAATCTAGCTTAGCCCTTCTCCTCTAAGCTATGAGGAAACTTCCCCTAACTCCTAATGATCACTGCCACAGTGACCGATCCCTTACAAGAGATTGAAAGATAGATCTCATGATCAAACAACAATTTGAAGTGATTACAACTCAACTAAACAAACCAACTCTAAGCCATATGATTATCAATGGAGGCAGTAGAGAGGTGTACAAAATAACAGAACAAGGACTCACAAAACAAAACCCTAAAAACCCAATCCTTGGGTGCCCAAGGCACACTTTGCAACTAGGGTTAAGCCTCCTTAAATAGTCATTCTTCAGGTCTTGATCTTCAATGGGCTTGCACGAAAATAGAGTCCATAAAACAGATCTGGAACAAATCTTTTAAACTAGTAACAAATCTAATCAAATAAGATTTGAACAAAAGATAACAACTTTCACAATTTAAACCAAATCAAATCCTCTTCAACAGATTTGATTCCACTATAATATATTCCAGATAGCATAGAGAAGCTTCTTCAATAACCCTAACTTGATTATCACGAAATCCATCCAAAGCTTCTAGAAAAATCAGCCAAACACACAGCAGATCCGCAGGGACAAATGTCACAGCACGATGTTACAACATCTGGTCCCACATCTTGGCACACACATACATTAGCTAAAATGCAGACAACATAAAAAAAGGAACAACACATGGTCTGTGTCTCGACGACGTTCCCCTGCCGGTCACGTCCCGTGATCGTAGCGCTGCCGACATAGAGGCGACGTACCTTGGCAGAGTCGGTCTGCCAGGCGTTGTCCATGTGCTGATCATGTAAATCTATCGTCCACGAGACCACTGCACTCTTGACCTTCACCATCTGGCCCCCCCCCCAGAATAACACATAAACAAATAACAGGGTCAGATCTCATGTTCTCATAAAAACATTCACATATCCATGTAATTCTCATAAATGACAAGATTCAATAAGGGAAAATTCTTAAGTTAAGTCATGGTTAGTCACCTAAGTTTCAGTTAGGCTAACGACCTCACCATTCACACAACCACCTCAACACCAATGGCCAATATCACGATCATCCGCAGATGAACAATTCTCGGAGGGGACACAACGTACAACCCTCAATCATGTGGGGGGACACACCGTCCGCCCACAGAATCACAAGGTGACCGCTGTCAACCAAATCACGTGGGGACACACCGTACAACCCACAAAACACCCTCGCGTGCAAGTAACCGTTTGTCTCTAACGGTACCATCGTTCTCATGGCCCATAGTCTTCACTAGACCTATGTCCAAATTATTCACATTTTACTTGCAAGCGATTAAGTCTCAATTCTCTAATAGACACCTAGAGTCTTAACATCTTCACAAAACTTATACGACTTAGTCACAATAATAATCACAGCACCAAAAGGAATTACAGCTAGATGAGCGACCTTTTGGCAATAACCAAGTTAAACATAAATAAGCTATACTAAACACTTAGTCATGTTCTCATGTATAGCAATACTTCAGTTATGGAAAATTCATAAACCAAGCCAACAGATAAACTTGTGTTTGATATGGAAGTAAGAAAACTTGCCGGGAACCACAGAAATGGCTTGGCCGAACCCTAAAGGGCTCAAGGGTTTTGAAAAACACTTTCTTCCCTCCATATCAAGTTCACATGCCAATGTCCAGCCAATCGTCAATAATCAATTTCTCACAAAATTCCAGAACTGATCATGTTACAAATTGCATGTTAAATCATGTGAAAATCTAGGCGAATTTGGTATAAAATCATGGTTTTCATACACAAGACCTAGGGTCATTTGCCAAACATTAACCTACTGATCATGGCATCACACAAGCTTCACAAATATGGTAAAAATTCCAGTAGCAATCAGCAACAATTAATACATCAAAAAAACTAAAGAAAAATCCACCAAAACCCAAGTTTTGGGTGTGGCCGAGAACACCTTTGCTCTAGGGTTTTGCTCCTTTTTTTTTTTTGAAAAACGTTTGGCCATTCTCTAGGCCATTGTACAGCAGCAAGAGATCATGCTATTAATCATCATAATCAGCCCTAAGCATACAAAATAACACAGAAATCGTTCTAGGCAAAACATGGCAACATAGTCAAGTTTTGGCATCTATGGCAAGTAAGCATGGTATCAAGCTTGGATCATGTTTGTGGCTGCACATATAACACACCCTAAGCATGCTTTCTACCTCAACCCTCATACATCATCAATCTAAACCAACTCAAATCATAGGCATGCAAATCAAGGAAAAACTTCCATCAAGTAGAAACCTAGACTCTACCCACTAGATCCACCCCTTACCTTAGTCTTAGTGTTTTGAGAAGAATAGGTGAAGAGAAATGATTCAAAAAGAATGATCCTTGCTCCCTTCTCCTTGCTCGAAATCTCCTACTCACCCTTGCTCCTCCACGGCTTCTTCTTCTTCTTCTTCTTCTTCTTCTTCTTCTTCTTCTTCTTCTTCTTCTTCTTCTTCTTCTTTTTCCTTCTTTTCTTCTTCTTCTCTTTCTTTCTTTCTTTTGCTGAATGTGTGATGAGAATGGAAGTGTGGAAATGTGTTCTAACTCTGCCCTTTTGATCTCTCAAAAAAAACTGAAAACCCCTTCCCTTTTTACCCCTAAACCCACGGCCTCACTAGCATGTACAAGGACCTTCACAAACTTCACCAATTTGAAAGGAGACAAGGCATTAATGCTCATCATTAGCCCATAATTCTCTTGACCAAAACTGATCTGCAATAACTAGGAGACATAACCCCCAATGATCCCCTTAACTCAAGCAAACCAAGTGAACAAACACTCCTCTCCTTCCCTAAGTGTAATCGGCTAGCATACATCATGGGCTAGGTTTTCCTTTTCTCTTCTCCTTTCATAACTTGGCCCAAGCCCAACTAATTACCCTCCTAACTACTGATTAAGAGGATAAAATAAATCAAGGCAAACTCCTTCCCTTGATTTTAAAGAAATAAATTCGGAATTAAGAAAATTTCTTCTAGCAAAATTGCTTGTACAGTACAGCCTGACCTTCCGTCACTAAAACATGGCTATCTCAGGCTACAGAGGTCGGAATGACCTGAAACCAACGAGAGAATTTAGCTAACTCAGAGAGCTACAACCCGCATGAAGGAAGCTTTTCAAGATTAGGTCTTTAAGACCTCTCAAAAATTCACACAAGGTCACGGACAGATTAGCAATTAAATCAAACTTCACTAGAAATTTCACTTTTATTCAATAAATCACTTAAGCAATACATAAGCAAGGTTAGGGTCTTACAATACCACCCTCCTTAAAATAGTTTCGACCTCGAAACTAGGGTTGTACAAACAACTCGGGATGTGACTCCCGCATCTTACTCTCAAGCTCCCAAGTAGCGTCACCCGTCGTTTGATTCCAAATCACTTTCACCAAGGACACCTCCTTGTTTCTCAAGCGTTTGGTACTCTTGTCGACAATCTTGATGGGTGGCATCACCATCGTCAGATCATCCTTTAGCTGAATGTCGTCAGGTTCAAGGACATGAGAATCATCAGCCATGTTCTTCCGCAACTGTGACACATGAAGTACATCATGGATATTGGATAGGAAAGGCGGCAACGCAATCCTATATGCCACTGGACCAACTCGTTCTGTTATCTGGTACGGTCCAATGAACTTTGGAGTAAGCTTCTTAGACTTGATCGCCCTTCCGACACCTGTCATCGGGGTAACCCGTAAGAAGACATGATCTCCAGCTTGGAATTCCAACTCTTTCCTTCGATTGTCAGCGTAACTCTTCTGACGACTCTGCGAGATCCTCATCTTTTCTTGAATTCGCTTTACTTCTTTGGTGGTTTGCTGAACCAGCTCGGGTCCAATCACTAAGTTCTCCCCATCTTGATGCCAGCACAAAGGCGTCCGACACCTCCGACCATACAAAGCTTCGTAAGGTGCCATCCCGATTCTCGCATGAAAGCTGTTGTTTTAGGTGAACTCAATCAGCGGCAACAACTCATCCCAGCTTCCTTTATGATCTAGCACACAAGCTCTTAGCAAATCCTCCAAGGATTGAATAGTCCTTTCGGTTTGCCCATCCGTCTGTGGATGATAAGCGGAACTCAATCTGAGCTTGGTTCCCAAAGCTTGTTGCAAAGCCCCCCAGAAACGTGAGGTAAACCTCGGGTCCCTGTCCGACACAATGCTAGACGGTACACCATGCAGACGAACAATCTCCGTGATGTAGATTTCTGCTAGTCTCTCCACCTTGTAGTTCAGATTGATCGGTACGAAGTGAGCGGTCTTCGTCAGTCGATCAACCACTACCCAAATTGCATCAAATCGTCTTCGTGTTAGGGGTAACGCCGTCACGAAGTCCATAGAGATGCTATCCCATTTCCACTCTGGAACATCCAACGACTGTAGTTTTCATGCTGGCTTCTGATGTTCCACCTTAGCCTTCTGACAAGTCAAGCATTTCGACACATACTCGGCTACTTGCTTCTTCATCCCAGGCCACCAGAAATAAAGTTTCAGGTCTTGATACATCTTGTTCATTCCCGGATGAATGCTCAACCTGCTCTTGTGACCTTCATCCAAGATCAACCTCCTCATAGCTACGTCATTGGGTACACAAACTCGTCCCTTGCAACGCAGTATGTTATCGTTTCCGATAGCGAACTCCGGTGCCTTCCCTTGAGTAACTAGTTTGCGCCACTCAAGTAATCCTTCATCGGTCTCTTGCTTCGATTTGATCTCATCCAAGAGCCCACTCGACACCGTCACCATCCCGAAACTAAGCTTCTCTGGAGCTATCTTCACATCCAAACTCAGATCTCGGAACGCCTCCATCAGTTCTAACTCCTTGACCATCAACGAGGATACATGCATAGCCTTTCGACTAAGAGCGTCAGCTACAACATTGGTTTTCCCCGGATGATACTGTAGGTCAAACTCGTAGTTCTGCAGGAATTCCATCCACCTTCGTTGCCTCATGTTCAGATCCTTCTGATCGAACAAATACTTCAGACTCTTGTGATCACTGTAGATCGTGAACGTACTGCCATACAGGTAATTCCTCCAAATCTTGAGAGCATACACTATAGCAGCCAATTCCAAATCATGCGTAGGATAGTTCTTCTCGTGAATCTTCAGTTGTCGCGAAGCATAAGCAATCACTTTCTTCTCCTGCATCATTACACAACCCAACCCATTATGTGAAGCGTCACAATAAATGTCATATGGTTCTCCTTCCTTGGGTAAGGCTAGTATCGGTGCAGTAGTCAGTCGCTTCTTCATCTCCTGGAAACTCTCTTCACATTTCTCCGTCAATGCAAAAGGTTGATTCTTCTTTGTCAACTGAGTCAACGGTGAAGTCAACTTTGCATAATCCTTCACAAAGCGTCTATAGTAGCCAGCAAGCCCAACAAAACTCCTGATGTCGCTTGCTGTCTTAGGTTGTTCCCATGACAAGATCGATTCAATTTTGCTGGGGTCAACAACCACACCCTGACTTGATATGACATGACCAAGGAACATCGCTTCTTCCATCCAGAATTCACACTTCGAGCCATTAGCATATAGCTCCTTCCCCCGCAATACTCCTAGCACTTGACGCAAATGCTCTTCGTGTTCTTCTTTACTCTTCGAGTAAATCAAAATATCGTCAATGAACACCACCACGAACTTGTCCTGGAATGGCCTGAACACTCTGTTCATGTAGTCCATAAACACTGCGGGTGCATTCGTAACTCCAAACGGCATCACGAGATACTCATAATGCCCGTATCGAGTTCTGAATGCGGTCTTCTGTATGTCAGCCTCCTTGACACAAATCTGGTGATATCCTGACTTCAGGTCTATCTTCGAGAAAACGACAGCTCCCTGAAGTTGATCCATCAAATCATCTATCCGTGGCATCGGGTAACGATTCTTCACTGTCACCTTGTTGAGTTGTCGGTAATCCACACACAATCTGGACCTTCCGTCCTTCTTCTTCACCAACAACACCGGTGCTCCCCATGGCGACACACTTGATCGGATAAATCCTTTGGAAGAGAGATCTTCCAACTGTTTGGCTAACTCCGCCAACTCTGCTGGTGCCATCCGTTAAGGCGCCATTGATATTGGTCCTGTACCGGGCATAATATCAATAGAGAACTCTGTTTCTCTCACTGGCGGTAATCCAGGCACATCCTCTGGAAACACATCCACAAAATCTTGCACCACCAAAATGTTGCGTACGTCGTCGTCGTTCTTCGCCTCAGCTACGATAGAGTTCACGAATGCTAGTGAACCCCTTCCCAAATTGTACGAATTCAAGTAATCCGTAACACCAAAATCCGGAAAGACTACGACCTTGTTAGCACAGTCCAAGAGAACGTGATACTGCGCCAACCAATCCATTCCCCGAATCACATCGAGCTCTTTAAGCCCCAAACAGACGAGGTTCGCAAGGAACTTCCGATCCTCATAAATCAACGAACATTGCAAGCATGTCGTGCGCGTCACTAATCGATCGGCGGCAGGGGTCATCACCACCAAATCGAATGGTAAATCAACAGTTAGCAATCCTAACTTTTTCACACACTCCTCAACAATGAATGAGTGTGTAGCACCATAATCAAATAATATAAGTCAAGTATCACGGCAATGATACCAATTTCAGACAATCACAACCAAGCAAACATCTTAGCACACAAGTCTACCCATTCTCACCGCGAAGCTTTGAAAACATCTTTATCAAAAACAAAAACATCAACGAGTTCGGAAACTCGTAAGCCCAAAACCCTTAGTGCTCTGGTTTCTCAACCGGAGCTCTGATACCACAATGTAACGCCCCGATTTCTCGAGTGTCACACAGTAACCAAAACATCACCATTTTCGTAAAGAAATTTCGTCGTTCAATTATTAATCTTGAATTAATGACAAAAGTTCATTTATTGCGACTCTTGAAACTTTACGAAATAAATTTGCGGAATAAACAAGAAATGCATTCCTGAATAAAATAACTCGTAAATAAAAGAAACCATAATCCAAGTACATAAATGAATCCTTGGGCTAAAGCCCTATGTCAACAATACATCAAAATCGGAAAACAAACTGATAAAAGATAGTTCAGCACCACGAACACTCAACCCCCAGCATGGCAATATCAGTCACTCGTCGAGCCAACCGCACTGTCTCTGGCGCTTCTTCACAGGAGCCCTGACCTCTGGTGCATCTCCATGCCCCTCCGTCTCGACATCCCTAGGTGCATCAGCTACTGCAGCGTACCGTGGAGCAAAGTCCTCCATAGGCTCAGCAGGAACTGGAAGGGACTCTAGAGGCGGAGCCGGGAAGTCGCCAATGTGTGCCCACCAATCTGGTGCCCCGAACGCCCGTGAAGAAACCTCCCCTGCAACCCTCTGAGGTGAGTTCGAGCAAGAACCCTCATCTCCTGGATGCAAGAAGCGACATGGTGCGAAGGGCATCTTGACCTTGCCCCATTCCATGGTCTGTGTCTCGACGACGTTCCCGTGCCGGTCACGTCCCGTGATCGTAGCGCTGCCGACATAGAGGTGACTTACCTTGGCAGAGTCGGTCTGCCAGGCGTTGTCCTTGTGCTGATCATGTAAATCTATCGTCCACGAGACCACTGCACTCTTGACCTTCACCATCTGGGGCCCCCCCAGAATAACACATAAACAAATAACAGGGTCAGATCTCATGTTCTCATAAAAACATTCACATATCCATGTAATTCTCATAAATGACAAGATTCAATAAGGGAAAATTCTTAAGTTAAGTCATGGTTAGTCACCTAAGTTTCAGTTAGGCTAACGACCTCACCATTCACACAACCACCTCAACACCAATGGCCAATATCACGATCATCCGCAGATGAACAATTCTCAGAGGGGACACAGCGTACAACCCTCAATCATGTGGGGGGACACACCGTCCTCCCACAGAATCACAAGGTTACCGCAGTAAACCAAATCACGTGGGGACACACCGTACAACCCACAAAACACACTCGCGTGCAAGTAACCGTTTGTCTCTAACGGTACCATCGTTCTCATGGCCCATAGTCTTCACTAGACCTATGTCCAAATTATTCACATTTTACTTGCAAGCGATTAAGTCTCAATTCTCTTTATTAGGGCTCTAATCGTCAACCTAGAGTCTTAACATCTTCACAAAACTTATACGACTTAGTCACAATAATAATCACAGCACCAAAAGGAATTACAACTAGATGAGCGACCTTTTGGCAATAACGAAGTTAAACATAAATAAGATATACTAAGCACTTAGTCATGTTCTCATGTATAGCAATACTTCAGTTATGGCAACTTCATAAACCAAGCCAACACATAAACTTGTGCTTGATATGGAAGTAAGAAAACTTGCCGGGAACCACAGAAATGGCTTGGCCGAACCCTAAAGGGCTCAAGGGTTTTCAAAAACACTTTCTTCCCTACATTTCAAGTTCACAAGCCAATGTCCAGCCAATCATCAATAATCAATTTCTCACAAAATGCCAGAACTGATCATGTTACAAATTGCATGTTAAATCATGTGAAAATCTAGGTGAATTTGGCATAAAATCATGGTTTTCATACACAAGACCTAGGGTCATTTGCCAAACATTAACCTACTGATCATGGCATCACACAAGCTTCACAAATATGGTAAAAGTTCCAGTAGCAATCAGCAACAATCAATACATCAAAAAAACTAAAGAAAAATCCACCAAAACCCAAGTTTTGGGTGTGGCCGAGAACACCTTTGCTCTAGGGTTTTGCTCCTTTTTTTTTTTGAAAAACGTTTGGCCATTCTCTAGGCCATTGTACAGCAGCAAGAGATCATGCTATTCATCATCATAATCAGCCCTAAGCATACAAAACAACACAGAAATCGTTCTAGGCAAAACATGGCAACATAGTCAAGTTTTGGCATCTATGGCAAGTATGCATGGCATCAAGCTTTGATCATGTTTGTGGCTGCACATATAACACACCCTAAGCATGCTTTCTACCCTCAAACCTCATACATCATCAATCTAAACCAACTCAAATCATAGGCATGCAAATCAAGGAAAAACTTCCATCATGTAGAAACCTAGACTCTACCCACTAGATCCACCCCTTACCTTAGTCTTAGTGTTTTGAGAAGAATAAGTGAAGATAAATGATTCAAAAAGAATGATCCTTGCTCCCTTCTCCTTGCTCAAAATCTCCTCCTCACCCTTGCTCCTCCACGACTTCTTCTTCTTCTTCTTCTTCTTCTTCTTCTTCTTTTTCCTTCTTTTCTTCTTCTTCTCTTCCACGGCCTTTTACTCTCTCTCTCTCTCACTCTCTCTTTCTTTCTTTCTTTTGCTGAATGTGTGATGAGAATGGAAGTGTGGAAATGTGTTCTAACTCTGCCCTTTTGATCTCTCAAAAAAAACTGAAAGCCCCTTCCCTTTTTACCCCTAAACCCACGGCCTCACTAGCATGTACAAGGACCTTCACAAACTTCACCAACTTGAAAGGAGACAAGGCATTAATGCTCATCATTAGCCCATAATTCTCTTGACCAAAACTGATCTGCAATAACTTGGAGACATAACCCCCAATAATCCCCTTAATTCAAGCAAACCAAGTGAACAAACACTCCTCTCCTTCCCTAAGTGAAATCGGTGGCTAGCATACATCATGGGCTAGGTTTTCCTTTTCTCTTCTCCTTTCATAACTTGGCCCAAGCCCAACTAATTACCCTCCTAACTACTGATTAAGAGGATAAAATAAATCAAGGCAAACTCCTTCCCTTGATTTTAAAGAAATAAATTCGGAATTAAGAAAATTTCTTCTAGCAAAATTGCTTGTACAGTACAGTCTGACCTTCCGTCACTAAAACATGGCTATCTTGGGCTACATAGGTCGGAATGACCTGAAACCAACGAGAGAATTTAGCTAACTCAGAGAGCTACAACCCTCGTGAAGGAAGCTTTTCAAGATTAGGTCTTTAAGACCACTCAAAAATTCACACAAGGTCACGGACAGATTAGCAATTAAATCAAACTTCACTAGAAATTTTACTTTTATTCAATAAATCACTTAAGCAATACATAAGCAAGGTTAGTGTCTTACAAATGGCACAAATTTTCCATTCTTCCCTATCTATGACTTTGCTTGCTTGTAGTTGAAATTTGTAGCCGACATCGGAATGCCTTTTCCAGGATACAGAGACATGATGATTTGGGGCCTTCTCAATTCTCTTGATTAGCTTCTCCTGAAAGACCTTGAAGCTGGCCTTGGTGGTTCCTGCAGTGCGCCTACGTTTGATGGCAGAGGACACAAGCGTCTGAAGAAGCCTCTTTCTCGTTTGAGAAAAGATGAGAACAGTTCTGGGCCTAGAGAGGCGTTGCTGGGTTCTTTCAGTGTTTGGAGTTTGTGGATTTTGGGTTGTGCATTGAAGAGGTTGATCTTTTTGAGTGGAAGGAGATAAGGGAAAAGGTGGACATAGCTGAGAGGTTGGTTTGGTAGTATTTCCAACCGGTCTTTCCCCATAAGAGGAGTCTATAGTAAGAACGGGAGAGAATTTTGGAGAATTGTGATCAGTGGGATTCACAATTTGTTGTTCTTCTTGGTGTGGAATTGAATAGGGAGATTTTTTATGGATTGTGTGTGGAGTATGTGGTGAACGGTGTGGAAGTTGTGAAATGTTCGGATCATATGAATCATCAAACAAGGAATTAACAAATTCTTGGTTGGAGAGATCAGATGTTACCTCTTGATAGGGAAAAGTGGTTCCCATGGAGTTGGTCAGTTTGGTGTGAAAAGCAATGTCTTCTTCATCAATTGGCTCATCAGGTTCATTTGCCAAAATCTTTCTCTTACGATACAGAGGCTGTTGAGCCTTTTCAGCAGGTTCATCTTCAAATTACTTCCTCAATCGTTTAAGCTTTTTCTTAGGTTCTGCAAGCTTGTTTGAAGGGGACCCTTTTCCAGATCTTGTTCTTGAAGCAACGGGATGAGATACAAACTGCCGGTGCTCCACCTTTGGTGATCCTGATAGACCGTTCCTTGGTTGGTGCCTTAGGTACGATCCTGGACTGTTCAGGCTCGTCCTCAGAATGCGGTGCTATCCTTAAGGCAGCAGGAACAACTCTCTTAGTTGGTTCCTTCTCAACTTGATCTGTCAGTTATGTCAGGTTCTTCTTCTTACCTTTGCCATTTTTTGCATTGGCCTTTTCCTTTCCTCTTACTGCTCTTTTCTTCTTTGTAAGAAACTCTTCAGGTACTTCTGAATCATCATAGGAGATATTCATCTTGCTTACATCTCCCAGCTTTATTGGCATAGGCCAGATGATGTCTTCCTCCAACTGTTCAGACTTGCATGCTAAGAACTCAGTGGTGATTCCCTTCTTCTCAAAGATTACAGTCAGTAAGGAACCAAAAGGAAGGTATCCTTTTCCAGTTTCCAGAAAGTTGAGCAGATAGCTCCACATCAGATGAGCAGGATTGATCTTCACTCTCTTCACAATCTTGTAGAGTGCATATCTTGCATGTGCATTTACATGGCCTCTAGCGCCATCCTTTGGAAGAACAACTTTGCTGATCACAGCGTTGTTGAATTTCACCTCATCCTTGAGGTTACTAACTTCCACCACTAAAGGGTCTTCTGGGTTTTTCCAGATACAACGAGAGTCTTCCACTTTTTACAACCAAACGAGAGAGTACCTTTCTCCTTCATCAAGGCTCACTGTTAGAAAATAGAAAATAGATTGGGTTGTGAACTTAGTTGTGTGGCTTTCATCGATTATATAGAACAAGTACACATGGTGGTGGAGATAGATTAGTGATTCTCCCCACAATATAAATGCCATATCTAATGCCTATTTATAGGCTTTACATGACCGACCCTTAATGTCGGTAGTATATTTTTTTATTCATTATTTATTTCTAGATTTTGAAACATCTAGACATTGGCTAGTAATTAACTGTTTCTAGTATTTTCTAGGACCATAAGGAAGTTTGTATCACATTTTAACACTCACATTGAGAGCCTCAGCAACGTCTTGCAGAGTAACGTTGATGATCTTGTTATTCGCCTTGGACTTAATAGTTTGCCGGTCCTTCATAACCGTACAATCGTAGAATTCTTTGACAAGCGGCACATACACCTCGCGTTGTGCCACATTGTACACTGTCTCCCAGTCTTGAAAGAGGAGATCAGCGAGTCCTGCCATCTTCACAAAGGCAAAGACCTTCATGTCCAGATACCTTGGTGACACAAGAGCATTGTCACCCAGTTTTTCAGTTTTGACTACTCTCATCTTGGAGTTGAA
Organism: Lotus japonicus; assembly: GCF_012489685.1. Taxonomy (NCBI): domain Eukaryota; kingdom Viridiplantae; phylum Streptophyta; class Magnoliopsida; order Fabales; family Fabaceae; genus Lotus; species Lotus japonicus. The sequence continues at coordinate 29,794,451 of NC_080045.1, read as the reverse complement.
CAGATCTTTGGAGATTGATTCTTTCAGTTCGTCGTTGAATGATATCCATTTCAACCGTGGTGTAAGGTGACTTGCCACCCTTCTTGGAAAGAGCTTTGGATGAGGTTGCAAGAATTCCGACCATTTGGTTTTTGGAAGGTGAAGAAATTTTGCAGAGAGAGTAGGGTTGCTTTTCTTGGAAGAGAGAGAGAGAGAGAGAGCAAAATGTAAATGAGATAACGTGAAAGTTTTTTCCAAAATCTCTTAGGGATATGGTTGATTGAGAATATGGAATGACGGTTTTGGAAGTATGTGCCATCACGGTTTCCTTTGGAGAGAGAAATCATTAAAAAAATAGGTTGTGCTTACACGCGTGGTTAAAGCTGATTGAATAACTGCTCCACATTGAATGTGATGTGACTTTTCAGAAAGAAACTGTTGAAGCACGTGCCATATATATGATGACGTTGAACTTTGACAATTGCTCTGCCAGCTGTGACTGAACGGTAGAGAAATCCAGATTGCTATTTCACAGAACGATGAAATGCTGAACGATTCACATAAGTTGCTAGGAGATAGGGATGCTGAACGATACATGATTTTGTTGAACGATACCTGCAAAATAGAAAGACTACATTTTCGTACCTTCAATATGCAGATTGCAGATTGCATATTAATTCTTGCTCTTAGATCAGCAAATCTGCTCTCTAATAATGGCTTTGTGAGAATGTCAGCAAGTTGATCTTCAGTGTGCACATGAGATATATCAACATGTCCTTTTGCCACTAGATCTCTAATGAAGTGATGTTTGATTTCAATATGCTTTGTTCTTGAGTGTTGAACTGGATTCTTTGCTATGTTGATGGCACTTGTGTTGTCACAAAGCAAAGGTATGTTGTTCTCATGGATATTGTAGTCTTCAAGTTGATGTTTTATCCATAGAAGTTGAGTACAACATGAACTAGCTGCAACGTATTCAGCTTCAGCAGTAGATAGAGATATGGTACTCTGTCTTTTGCTAGACCAAGAAACTAAACAGTTTTCTAGAAAGTGACATCTTCCACTGGTGCTCTTTCGTTCAACTCTATCTCCGGCATAGTCAGCATCACAAAATCCTTTTAATCTGAAATCACTACCTCTCTCATACAAGAGACCAAGATTAGCAGTACCTATTAAATATCTGAATATTCGCTTAACTGCACTAAGGTGTGTTTGTTGAAGATTTACCTGGAATCTTGCACATAGGCAAACACTGAACATGATGTCGGGTATGCTTGATGTTAGGTACAGGAGAGATCCTATCATTCCTCTGTACGATGTTGGATCAACTGGCGAGCTCTCATCATTCTTGTCCAGAACGGTGTTTGGATACATTGGAGTACTCATTTCATTTGAGTTGTCCATGTTGTATTTCTTGAGCATATCTTTTATGTATTTGGTATGATGTATGTAGATCTTGTCTTTCTCTTGCTTGATTTGTAGACCGAGGAAGAATTTCAATTCTTCCATCATACTCATCTCGAATTCGCTTTGCATGAGTGTGGAAAATTCTTTGCATAGTTTGTCACTAGTAGCTCCAAAGATGATGTCATCTACGTATAGTTGTACAAGAATGTAATCATCTTTCAGATGCTTTCTGAACAGTGTGTTGTCGATCTTCCCTCTTGAGAAACTGTTCTTCATAAGAAAACTGCTTAGTCGATCATACCATCCTCTTGGAGCTTGTTTTAAACCACAGAGCGCTTTCTTGAGTTTGAACACATGTTATGAGGCTGATGGTTCTACAAATCCTGGAGGTTGCTTCACATAAACTTCTTCTTCAATTGCTCCATTCAGAAACGCACTTTTGACATCCATCTGATATAATTTGATGGAGTGTTGACATGCAAATGCTAGAAGAATGCGAATTGCTTCAATCTTGCCACATGAGCAAAAGTTTCTGTGTAGTCAATTCCTTCTTGTTGATTGTACCCTTGAGCTATTAGTCTCGCCTTGTTTCTAGAGGTATGAAATACACTAGAAAGGGGGGGGGGGGGTGTTTGAATAGGGTTTTTAGCTTTTAGAAATATCCCTCTAAGATTAAGGATAATCTTTTTGGACTAAAGATCACAAGGTGCACAAGATAAGGGAAAGAGAAAAGCACACAATGATTTTATCCTGGTTCACTTGATAAATCACTCAAGCTAATCCAGTCCACCTGTTAAGGTGATTTCTTCCTTCTTAGAATGAAGGCAATTCACTATTCAATAATTGTTACAACTGCACTAGCAACCTTGCTCAGTGACTAACAATACAATGAACTAGCAGCACTAAGACAACCTTGCCTCAGTCTTCTCAAGAATCCTGACCTCACTGGTCTCTCAAGGAACTACAAACAAAGTTTGTGAAAGAGTTTGGTTTACAAAGAGATGCTTCTGAATAAGCAGACGTAAACACAATAAGAACAATGAAGAAATATTGCTAATGTATTCGCTGAATCTGTCCGTTGGAGGGCAGTTCTGGAATTTCTAGAGCTTGTTGTGGCTGAACGTCGTAGGTAAGGCAGTCAGAATAGTACATTAGCTTTTGTACGAATGATAGTGACAATGCCTCAGCCTAGTTGACTCTTGATCTTGAGCGGCGCTTCATGTTGAAACTTGTGAAGCTTGTGAGATCAGAGTTAGAGCGAAGCTTGGATCTTCAGATCATCAGAACTTCTGCTTCTGGACCGTTCATCAGAACATCTGGTCTTCCGAGCCTGAAGTGCTTCTGGTCTTGAGAGCCAGCTTACTCTTGGACTTCATAGCTTCCGAGTCTTCAGCTTCTGGACTGTTCCTCAGAACATCTGGTCTTCAGAACTTCAGAGCCTGGATCATTCGGAGTCCACATCAGAGCTTTTAATCTTCAGATCGTCTGAAGTGTTTGCTACCTTTCAGAAGAACGTAGTTAAGTGCAGAAGCGTTGTGCTGGTTACTCTTGGTCTTCAGCCTCTGAATAATATATTATCTTTGAATCAGAGTCAGAGCCTGTTTGTCACAACTTAAACAGACAAACGTTAGAGTACCACAATTGTTCATACATAATAGTAAAACTGTTATCATCAAAACATAGAGTTGTAATACCTGACCAAATCTTGGTCTTACAATCTCCCCCTTTTTGATGATGACAAAACCAAGTATTTTGATGAACAACTCTTAAACAATAAACTGAATACACTCAGAGTTTAAAGTATCAGAGTTAAACTTATCCTGATATGTATAGTTTATGTAGCTCCTTCTGAATCCAAGTAATGAGCTTGATTATGAGCTGAGCTCCACCTGAATCTATGACTTAATGAAAACGTTAGAGTAATCTAGATTCTGACCTTAAAAGAATAAATGATAAGAGTGATGTATCAATCAGAGTCAATCATTTAATGAATAGTATGACATAGTATATTAAAGCATAGAGGAAATCAGAGCATATGATCACTTCAGAAGAAGTGAAATGTATTCCTTACTAGTGCCTCATGAAAGATCTATAGTCATAACGATATGTAACTTCAAATTCTCCAAAAGAAAAAAAGAACACATCAAAAACTGAGGTTGTACTCCCCCTTTTTGTCATAAGCAAAAAGATCTGGGGTGTGAAAAACTTAGCATTGAAGTGCAGAGACTCCCCCTCAAAAGGACTAAGTTCGCAAATAAAAAATAGGAGAACAAAATAGTTAATACAAACAGAAAGTAAGGAGAAAAAAAATGAGATGAAGAACACTGACCAGAGAAAGAGAAACAACGTTTACCATCGGTCAAAAGACTTTAAGATATTCAAAGATAATCTTGGTAACGGTGTCTTGGGAAGGTGTTTCAGTGATAAATGCTAACAAGCGTTTCAGGAGTATAAATAGAAAGGCTTTCTGAGTGAAGAGAGCATACTCGAAAAGGAACAACATGGAAAATTATGAGAGAGCTCTTAACGAGTTGAGAGAGAGAGAGAGAGCATTTGAGCATAACTTGTATGCTGCTCTGTACTACCGGAGGACGACGGTGGGTAGCATCTGCCAGCTTGGTTGCCGGTTGCTTGCAATGGAGCTGGATCCTGTCCTTAATGCGATACTTCGCATCTTTCTAGAGTACGTGGAGGACCTGGGCGAGCTCTTCCGAGAGGAGGCGGAAATCACCATGATGATTGGTGGTTGGGAGATGGAACTGGAGCTCCGAGCGGAGGACACAGAGGATCGACAGGAAGAGTGCAAGAACGAAATGGCGCAACTGATTCGTCAGAGGCAGCCCATAGATAGGCAACTAGCAGTAATGCTAGAGCGTTATCATGTAATGAGGATAAATCCTCCATTCTAGATGTACTCATCCTTTTTAATGAATAAAGAAGTTTTGTTTATATTGTGTGTATGTGTGATGTTAGAGGATGATAAATATCAGAGAATGAGAACGATAAAAGAAAACAATAAGTAAAACTAATAACCAGTATAAAAAAGAAAACTGACAAGAAAAATATTAAATAGTATATAAAAGAAGTTAAGAAGAAAAAGTAAATAGGAAACAAGAGGAAAAGAGAGAAATCCTAAGGGACTAAGGTTTGGGATCTGCAAACATTGCTTCCACACTCTTGTTGAAAACTTCTTGCTTGTCAAAACGCTCTTGAAAGCTAGCCAGTTGTTGTGCAATAGCAGAAAGATCAGGTGTAGCTGATGCAGAGGGAGCTATTTGAGAGGAAATCTGAGCAGATGCAGAGCCACAGGGTTCATAATCCATCTAAGGGGCTTTGCCTTTCTCAAGCATAGCTGCAAGGCAAGTGCCTTCTTCACATGCAGCATCTTCATAAACATTCTCAGCCTGAATCCATTCAGACATTTCATCTTCAAGTGCAACCTGGAGAGCTGCATTTTCTTCTTCTTCTCTACGACGAATTCCAGCCAGAGCTAACTCTTGCAATCTGAGAAGACCTTGATATTCAGCACGCGCTTTTAGAGAGGCTTCTCTTGCTTCAACATTCTTGATTCTATTATCCTTATCATAATTAGCATATGCAAGCAAGTCTTCAAGTTGCATTCTCAGCCAATTCTCAAAACTTTCCCAATAAGCCTTTACCAATCTTGGTTTAGGACAATTATCAGTGGCAAAGTACAGATTGCGGATCACTGTGTTTGCCTCAATAGTCATGCAGTTCAGAAACTCAAGAAGGTTATGTGGCTCAGGTGAGCTGAATGAAATCGGAGCTTGGTTGGAAGGGGTGTGTTTAAGAGTGGAGCTTGAAGCTTCAGAGGTAACTTGAGCAGAGGTTTCTGCTTCAGAGTGGAGCTGTTTAGATGCTTGGTCTACAATCATCTGATCTTGGATGGGTGGATTAGATGGAGATTGGATTGTTGGGTTTTCTGGTTGAGAGAAGGCAAAATCTTTGGAAGTGGTTGGGGAGTAGTTTCTGAGGGTAACATCAGAGGGTTCTGAGGTTGTTGCAGGAACAATCTCTGTTGGAAAGGCAACAGAGAGAGGAACAGGATTGGATGGGTCAGATTCATTGGGGGTGAGTCTGGGATAGGTGAGATGTATGATTGGTGGAGTTGGAGCAGTTGAGGTTTGACGAATTTGATCTAACAGATCTTGGTTAGGTTGTTGAGGAGTTTGGTGGTCAGAGGTTGTGGTGACAGTGGTGATGGTAGTGTGAATAGGTCGAGTGGAAAGAGGTACGGTTAGAGGTGGGATTGAGGTGGTGCTGGAAGAAGGAGGTGGCAAAGGTAGAGTTTCATCTATTGACTTGAGAACAAATGAAACAGATGCAGAAGTGGATTTACTTACATGCCGGGCAGAACCTCTGGTTGATCTTGGAGCAGGATTCTGATTCAGAGCTGTAGAGGCAGAGTCCTTCTTGGTCTTCTTCTTTTTGGCCTTCTGATCGCCTTCAGAAGATTCCACTTCAGACTTCCTTTTCCTTAGAGGCTCACCACTTGAAGTTTCAGGAAGATTCCTGATGAAAACTGTAGGGTCGACATCAACGCCTTCATCCTTCAGGCTGTTCAAATACTCTACAATGGCTTCTGGAGAATCCTCATTGGACCATAGCGGGTAACCATTCACGTAGATGCATCTCAGAGCCAACTCGTCAGGTGATTCCTTGACTGGCACCATAATGACTTTCTCAATGAGCTTCATGTTGGAGAGGGTCTTGGCATTAATGGCTTCTCCAGTGGCCACAGTCAGATCATCCATGCAATTTGAGTCCTTTAGAAATTTGACCAACCCGTTCTCAACGAAGATGTCTGAAAGCATTCTTCCAAAGGGAATGTATTTGATTGAAGCTTTGTCAGAGGTGGTTGTGGTCCTTGATTTCTTTACAGCATCCTTCAAATACTGAAAGAGAACGTAGTGAAGACAGAGCTTGAACTTCATATCCAGACAGTAGAGCATACACTTCTGGGTAGCGTTCATGTAGTCAGGAGAATTGGAGGTGGGTCTTGGATTGATGCAAATATGAAGGATCTTATGCCAGACCTTCATTTTGGCAGAGAGATCCTTAGTCTTACAATCAGACTTTGGAACCTTGTTGACAAAGAGACGAGGATTAACATACTTCTGAACCAATCGAATCTGGTTATCAACATTTGTGAAGCGTTTCCCTCTCTTGTTTTCCATTCTCAGAAGCTTGGCGATGGAGATTTCTGAAATAAAAATCTTCTGCCCCAGAACGTATGAAGTAATCTGAATATCATTGCAGGTGGCCTTTCTCCAGAATTTCTTGACCAATTTCACATAGACGGGCCCAAGAAGACGGTTGAAGTAGCTTTCCCAACCCTAAGCGGCAACCTCATCCTTCAAATTAACCCTATGTTGCTCGAGGTTATCGAAATCAACCCTTGGTTCATAGAGAAGAATCAATTCTTCAAATGTAAGAACACATTTGACCGGAGCGTCCTTCATTTCAGCAACCTTTTCCTTTTCTAGTTCAGGCCTTCTGGGTTGTGCCTGAGAAGATGAAGATGATCCTCCAACGTGTAGATGAGGAACAACCGGTCCATCAAAAGTTTCTTCCAAACCTTTGCTTTGACCCTCCTGAGAAAAGGAGTTGAGATATTCCACAGTTGCTGCTTGCTTGTGGCTAATTGAAGAATCCATGGACGATGATGAAGGTTTTGGGTGAAGAAGGATTGTGAGGAGAAAGAGAGAGAGAGAGAAAATCTTCAAGATTTTGAAAATCAATGTGAATGAGTGAAGTGATGGGAACATGTGTGAGATCGTGGGTAAATAGTGATTTTTCAAAAGCATCCGCTGAGTAGTTGAGAAATCAAAGGTAAAGGTAAAAATCAACGGTTGAAAATTAAAGTTGTAATAATCAGCATTAAATACTAATAACACGCGGTGGAGAATCAAGTGGTATGTATCATTACAAACATAAATTCCCATGAGGCACAAGGAACACGGTATCAGAATAAATCTGACACGCGTTTGATGACTTATCACAGAAGTAATACCAATGGGTACTAGCCTCTATTTAAGTAACCTTCTGAGCTAGACAACTTCTGATAAAGAAGCATCATAGTCAGAGGTTCTAATCCATCTTCATATAGGACAAAAATCCATATTTAGATTTTTCAGAATAAATTGAAATCTATCCTCTACTAAGGGCTTTGTGAAGATATTTGCCCATTGAAGGTTAGTATCCACAAACCTCAGAAGAAGTATGCCCTTCTGAACATAATCTATACTAAAGTGATACTTTACCTCGATGTGTTTGGCCCTTGAGTGTAAGATAGGATTCTTACTTAGAAAGATAGCAGCAGTGTTGTCACAATAGATTGGAATATTTCTCTCAAAGATCTGATAATCTTCTAGCTGATGTTTCATCCAGAGCATCTGAGTGCTACAGATAGCGGTTGATATATACTCTGCTTCTGCAGCAGATAGAGCAATTGTAGACTGCCTCTTGCTTGCCCATGAGACTAAGTTGCTTCCTAGAAATTGACAATTTCCAGAAGTGCTTTTCCTTTCAGTTCTGTCTCCAGCGTAATCAGCGCCACAATAACCTGAAAGCTTATACTCTGATGTCTTCTTATACATCAAGCCTAGGTTAGTAGAGCCTTTCAGATATTTGAGAATTCTCTTAACAACAGTTAAGTGAGTTTCTCTAGGATCTGATTGGAAACGAGCACATAAATGAACACTGAAAAGAATATCTGGCCTGGATGCAGTCAGATAAAGAAGAGAGCCTATCATACCACGATAGAGCTTCTGACAAACCTTTGAGCTGGTGTCTTCTACTTCCAGAATGTGTAACGCCCCGATTTCTCAAGCGTCAAGTAATTACCAAAATTTCGCAAATAATTTTCGCCGATTCATTTACTCTTCTTTATTTACTGATAAGGGTTCATTTTTCCTTTTTAGTAAACTCTTTATTATCACGTCTCCAAAAAACTTCTTTATCCTAACTCCGACGAAAGAACAATAAATATAAACAACAGAATAATAATGATAACTTGAAATAAAGTCATAATCAACGTCAAGCATTAAATAACATCATCATAAAACAACCGTAGAAAATAATGTCGTGGCCACACCCATGTGTGGAAAAACCCACTGTGAAAGTAATCCGGTTACATAAAATAGCCAACTGCCTCCTCAAGTTTAGCAAAATAAGGAAATAAATAAATAAATGAAGTTCCAAGGACAGATATGCGCTCTCACTAGGACCCCCATGCACTAACTACCCCTCTTGCCCCGTAGAGTCCTTCTTCGGAATCTCAACCTCGCCACCCCGTGCTTTCTTCCTCGGCCTTGGACCAACCTTCGTGTTGAATATCCAACGGGCACCACCACCATAAGGACGTCGCTTCGTTCCTGCATCCGCGTTCACTGAAGCGACAGACTCTTCACTATCCTCGTGCTTAACCGGTGACACTCGTGATTCTTCATCCTTGGGTTGAAGGAACCTCGCTGGCGGGTATGGCATGTCATAGATCCCTCCCCGAATCATCTGACTCTCCACTATGTTGCCGTCCTTGTCCTCCCCAATGATGCACACATCTCCGACATAGATCTTCCGAATCCCAAAGGTGTCGGTCCCCCAGGCTTCGTCATCGTACTGGTCCTCACGTTTCATGGTCCACCGATGGACATGTGCCATCGTCGTCGTTCTCATCATCTACCCCCCCCCCCCACCCAAATAAACACATAGCAAACAAGAAAGGGTCAGGTCAAACAGAAAAACAATAACAAATCACAGTAAGGAACAATATATTTATATATATAACATATCTCTTATGGAAAGTTTCAAGTTAATTAGTCAATGCTAACGGATTCCTCACTTCTCACAACCCACCAAAACTCCTTGGCCAATCACGTGCGTCCGCAGAGGCACAATTCTCAGAGGGGGACTCACCGTCCAAGACCTCGATCACGTGGATCCACAGTATCCACAAAACACATCACGTGCGTCCGCAGAGGCACAGTTCTCAAGAAAATCTCCCTCGCGTGCAAGGTACCATCGTTCTCATGGCCCATAGTCCACTCTAGACCTATGTACATCTCAAATCTCATCATTAAAATTACACTTGCATGCGAGTTATGTCTCATTCTCTTTAAAGTTTGGCTCTATGGTTATCCTAGAGTCTTATTAAATCTTGTCTCAACTATGTTAGCACAATATCACATTCACAATGAATAAAGGGAATTACGGCTAGGTGAGCGACCCCTTATTCAATTAATTAATAAACACAATAATTTACTTAAGAAATATCATGAATATAAATCTCATGCATCTCAACACATAATTCATAGCAATCCCATTAATCATAGCGTCATGTGAACTTGTGCATAAATCGGAAGAAAGAATTTCACCAAAACCCTTAAAAAGAGTCTCGGCCATTTTTTTTTAAAAGACAGCAGGAACAGCGCTCACTAAAATCGACCTACAGAGCTCGTTTCTCAACCACAATTTTCGCAATACACATGTCCGGAAAGCTAATTCAAAATCCCACAACTTTCTAGTTTACCACTGTTTCATCTGAAGACTGGAAATAGGTGATATCGGGCCATGAAGTGCGCTGTCCAGTGCAGAAAACTGGCAGGGTCACTTCTGCCCTAAGTTAAAATTTTGGAGATGCAAGTACAAGGTTTCAAAGCCATTTTCCAGCAACTAAAACATTTTATAATCATGTGGAATCATCCATAGAAAAGATTTCAGAACCTAACACATCTCAAACATCATGTTGGACAATTAAGTTTCATGTCAAACTTAGCAAGTATTGCATGGGATCTTCACAAAGCATCAAGAACTAAAGCACGAATAGCATATGGAATAACACATGGCTCATGGAAAACCCAGTAAGAACATGATCATAAGAAGAATCCAGCAAGTTTATCCCAATATCCAACCCTCATGCAAAACCCTCCAACACAAACCTTTCATATCAAGTCATGGCAAACAATTTCCTAATGAAGCTACCCATCCTAGACCAGCCCTTACCTTGAGGGTGATCTGAATATAGAGGAAGTAAGGTTCAGAAAGTCGACTCCCCTTGCTGTCCAATGTTCTCTCCACGCGTTCCTCTTCCTTTCCCTCTCTCGCTCGCGTCGCACTCTCTCTCGTAGTCGCTCCCTCCTCCTCTCTTGCTGGCGACGGCCGGCGGTGGTTGGGTGGGTGCTGGGGTGGCAGCCGGTGATGGTGAGGAGATGGTGATGATGGCTCTCTGTAGTGTTTGGTGTTTCACGTGTTTTGTTTTCTGTTTTGCACAGTAGGGAAAAAAAAAAGAAATAGGATTTCCCCCCTTTTGTTAGTGTGGCTAGGGTTTTCATAACCATAGCTCCCTCTTTTGCAATCCAAACACACTTGGCCCACTAAGCTTCCTCTTAATCTTCTGATTATGATCTCCTGAGCCCACTAATCAGCCCAATTAACACATTAAACAAGGCTTTAACCCAAAGTTTTAAATTAGAGTTCGCAAGGTCTGGACAGTTGGACCTTTGTCCATTAAATCACGAATATATGGAGCTACAGACATTGGATTAACGCGAAACCACTTGGAGAATTTTCGTAACTTAAAGGGCTACAACTCTCATGAAGGAAGTTTTCCTAAATGAGGTCGCTAAGACCCTCTAAAAATTCACACAAGTTGACAGGAAGAATCTGTCAACCTTCAAACTTAACTTAAAAATTCATTTTATTCAAAGTTTTGCATAAATGGCACTAAGACAAGTCTAGGGCCTTACGGAATGCACGTAGGATGCATTGGAGTCTTAACAGGAGTACATTCTGACATGTTGAACTTCTTTAGAAGTTCTTTGGTATATTTGCTTTGGTGAATGTATGTTGCTTCTGGTTGTTGATCTACTTGAATCCCCATAAAGTACTTGAGTTCTCCCATCATACTCATTTTAAATTCAGCCTTCAATAACTTAGAGAATTTGTAAGACCTGGATTTGCAGAACAAGTTAAGTTCCGACTCACGCGTAGAATCAGTGTAAACGTGACAGGAGTTTGTTGTTTGAGAAAGATCAATGAAGAAGAAAGTTCAGGAATTGCTTGAGGTATGTTGCGTAGTCGCTGTAGGAATTAGTGCGAGTTGTCTGCACACCTGCCTTATGGCGAGCGTGTCCAGAATAGGCTATTTCGCTCTTAAAGCAACGTTTTGAGTGAGATTTCGAACTCTCGGAAAATTTAAAGATTCTCTTTATTTTTCCATCGACCAGCGTTTCATTTCGGAACTCTGGACTGTACGCACGATAGGTTTCACTTTTCGGATGTCCGCCGACGCTAATTTCTTTGCTTCGAAACCCTATTTTCGAGCAATGGATGAAGACTTTTTCTATTCGGGACTTCTAACAAAGATTCCGTTTGCGTTGCCAGACTTGTTTCGACATTTCCAATCTTTCTTCTGTTGGAAGTTTTGTCGTTTGAGCATCACAGCAAAAAGTAGTTTTTCGGGACAGACTAACTTACACCGCTTTTGGCGTTTTGGATATCGTTTTTCCCAAATCCTAGATATTTGTTTTGAGTTCTGGAATTCTGACGCCAGAATCTCTCTTAGAATTTCTCGGTGATCGTGCTGCAAAAATCGGAATCGCGAAATTTTCATTTTCCCGCGATTTCGCCCGCCTATAAATAGGCGAAAAAGCAAAATATCTTCCATTTTCCTCCATTAGTGGCCCAAATTCGTGGAGAGCAAGGGGGGAGGAGATTTTCGCGAAAACTTGACCAATCTTCGCGTAGTTCGTCCCTACTTCTAGGTATCGAGGTAACTAACACGAATCCTATCTCTGATTGTTGTTTCTGTTGCGTTTCTGACGTCGTTTCTGTGCTCTAAGTTTTGAGCTTTTTCTAAAATGGTCCGATTTCTCTGATTTCTTGCTTGGGTTATGTTCGTTACGTTCCCATGAGCCTAAAACCTCTGTCAGTAATCGCCGATTGCGATTCAGTTGTCCAGGATCTGAAAAACTGTTTCAAAACCTTTTTGTCTCACATTTCGAAACTTTATTGTCGAAAAGTCATAATCTGACTTCGTGCCTTTAGGATTTGTTGTCACGGATGTCATGAGGATCGTTGCTGTCAAATTTGTTCTCCGATCTGATAACTTTGAGGTTTTGAGCTTTTATTTTGGACCAAAATGCCCCTGGATAGCCGTATTTCGACCCGTTTGTCCGAAAATTGTTCTGACAGTTTCTTTGCCTTAGTTTTACCCTAAAACTACCTTGTGAATTGATTTGATCGAAGAAAAAGAGCCGAAGCCCTTTTTCCTTTGAGGCCGTGGGTTATTCCTTTAGGGGGGGAGTTTTTCGGTTTCGAAAACTTGTCTTTTCATACCCGATTGTCTTATTCTGAAGCTTTAATGCTTTGTCTATCGTTTATGTGTTGTATTGCGATCGAGCTAATCGATTTTGTTTGGATTCTGCTTTGTTTTCTCCGAGGTTCAGTTGAAAGAACTTTAGGAACTTCAAAGTAATTGAGTGAAGGAGCCTTTGCTTGTGATTGTGAAGCTGGATCAGCTCGAGGTTAGGGCAACTTGCTATATTTAGCTATGATTGCATGATAGGCGTCGATAAACTCGACCTATGCTTTATCTGATGTTGTATATGATGATGATTTCTTGTTATGATTGTTTCATAACTTATGATATTGATGATGTGTTGAATTGAGCGTTTTGACGCAACTTCGGAGTGGAGGTTCATTGATCCGGTGATCTTTGACATTTCGGGTTGGATGAACAAACCTAGGCAAGTCCAAATGTGGGGTTTGAGACTTAGCCATTCGTTGGGGTTCGTTGGAATTCCTAGACTTTCCCCGGGAAATGTATTTGGGTGGTTGATTTTTGGAAACTTAGAATGATAGAGCTTTCGAAAAATAAAGACTTGGGAAACTTAGACTTTGAGAAATAAACTCATAATTTGACTAATTTGAATTGAAATCATTTTTATTAACGTTTAAGCATAGGAGAACTGAAGGGGAAAAATATTTACGAAAGGCGGGGGGAAAAGTCGACCTTTGTTGTGGGTTTGGAGAGTTTTGGAATTGGGGAAAGCCACTAAGGTGAGCTATGGTGATGATTGAAAGTCACCGAGTACTCTAGTACTCTTGGGAGTGTTTTTCGAGTCGTGCTGTATTGACCGGCACAGACTCTGGGCTTTGTTTGTGGGTTTTGTGGTGGGAGTTGTGTTGTATTGACCGACACTAACTCATGGTTTTGTTGGGATTGGGTTGTGAGCTAAACACTTTCGTGGTAAGGGCGATTCGTTGTTTGGCTAACCATATTGCATCAATCGGGTGAATAACGGGAATGGTTCACCTGTGCATATCATGGTGAATAACGGGAATGGTTCATCATATGGTGAATAACGGGAATGGTTCACCAAGGATGAATAACGGGAATGGTTCATCCAGGATGGATAACGGGAATGGTCCATCCATAGTGAAGAACGGGAAGCTTCACTGAGGCGTGAGACTTCGTGAAAGCATGGAACTTCACTGAAGCGTGAGACTTCGTGAAAGTGAGTAAGCTTCACTGAGGCGTGAGACTTCGTGAAAGCAGAAACTTCACTGAGGCGGGAGACCTCGTGGAGACGGGAACCTTCGCTGAAGCGGGAGACTTTGCGGAGGCGTACACCTTTGCTGAAGCGGGAGACTTTGCGGAGGCGTGCAACTTCACTGAAGCGTGAGACTTCGTGAAGGCGCGAAACTTCACTGAAGCGTGAGACTTCGTGAATGCATGAAAATTCACTGAAGCGTGAGACTTCGTGAATGTGTGAGATTTCACTGAAGCGTGAGACTTCGTGAAAGCGTAAGACCCCATTGAAGCGTGAGACTTCATGGAAGCGTGAGATTTCATCGTCGTTTACCCTAGGGCAACGACAGGGAACATTGGTTTAGTTGGATACGTGTGTGTTGGGAGGACGATACATTGTTTGACTAACCTTATCACCTAACTTCATGTGTTGAGATTATGATGATTTGATGTTAATGAACATCGTTAGGTACTAATGATTGAACTGTGTAGGAGATTCGAGAACATGCTATGTATATACCTTAGAGTAGGCAATACATAACTTATATGTATATATATACAACATATGTATATATCCCCTTTATCACAAGTTGATTGTATATCTATTGTATTCTGTAAGTTGACCCTAGCGCCTTGGCTTTGTTTGTATGTTTGTGTTTGGGCGGTCGGCCTGCTGCCAGGCGTCTGTCAGCCGGTTCGTGATGATTCGTTGTGCGGGAAAGACCCGGAGCGAAATGACTAAGACTAAAGCTTTCGACGAAGACCCGGACTTCATGCCTGATCGAGGGAGGGTCGATGATAGTAGTGTGGGGTATGGGTGGTTAGAGTCTTTTGGAGTTGGTTGTTACTGTAATAGCTCTGATTCGTTTTGCTTTTGGGACAGGGTAGGTTCCCGATGCATGGCTTTTTGTGTGGTTCTCTTACGGAGGGATCACAGTGAGTCAGTCGGACCATAGGGGTCTTAGCTTAGGCCGACTTTCTCCTAGTGGTTTGTAATTATACTTTTTCTCACTCACACTTCTGGATCTGTAAATATTTGCCTACGGGCACACTACTTTGGAGTCACTGCGAGTGTGTGTGACGTGGAAGCGCAGCTGAGGCTGTACATGTTTATATTTGATGTATATTGGTTAGTTTAGTGGTTGGGTTATGTCTTTATCTCCTTATCGCTTTATTTACAAAGGGATCAGTCAAAAAAATTTATTACCTGTTTTTCCGCGAAGGTTTATTTTTGGTTACTAAAGTGACACCTGGAAATCGAGGTGTTACAGAATTCCTTGCACAGAGAAGGATTAGCAGAGCCGAATATGATATCATCAACATAAATTTGAACTATTAGAATATCATTTTTATAAGTTTTGCAAAAGAGAGTTGTATCCACTTTACCCCTTACGAACCCATTTTCCAGAAGGATAGTATTGAGTCTCTCATACCATGCTCTTGGAGCTTGCCTTAGACCATAGAGATATTTCTTGATCTTGAAGATATGATCGGGATGTTGAGCATCTTCAAACCCAGGGGGTTGATGAACGTATACTTCTTCAGAGATATATCCGTTGAGGAAAGCACTCTGGACATCCATTTGATGAAGAACAATGTTGTGATTCACAGAGAATGAAATCACCAATCTTATAGCTTCTAACCTTGCTACAGGAGCAAAGGTTTCAGTGTAATCAATTCCTTCTTGTTGACTATACCCTTGTGCAACAAGCCTGGCTTTGTTTCTGACTACTTCTCCCTTCTCGTTTAGTTTGTTTCTGAAAACCCACTTGGTTCCAATGATGTGTGTGTCCTTAGGTGACTTGACAAGATTCCAAACATCGTTCTTTTTGAATTGATTCAGTTCTTCTTCCATAGCCAGAACCCAATCTTTGTCTTGAAGAGCTTGATCAATAGAGATTGGCTCAATCAGAGAGACTAAGCCCTTTAAACTTAGAAGAGTCTCTTCATAAGGCTTGAAAGCGGATCTGGTTCTGACTGGTTCATCTTTGTCTCCCATAATCAATTCTTCAGGATGAGCGGCTATAACTCTGCTCTTCTTCTGACGTGAAGGTTCAGAAGTTGTGGCAGCTTCTTTTGATGCATTTTCTTCTGGATTAGCATCCTCTGAATCTTTGTCTTTCTCTGAAATAGTTATGCTCATATCTGCAAACTTTTCAGCTAGCTTTGACTTGTCAGAGTCAAGCTTATCATCAAATCTAACATGTATAGACTCTTTAATAGTTCTAGATTCAATATTGTAAACTCTAAAACCTTTAGAACGTTAAGAGTATCCTAGCAAATAGCATTTCACAGATTTGGAATCAAACTGATGCAATCTATCTTTAGTATTCAACATATAACTCACACACCCAAAGGGATGAAAGTAGGAAATGTTGGGCTTTATATTCTTCCACAATTCATAAGGAGTCTTATTCATAATTGGTCTTATGGAGATTATGTTCTGAATATAACACTGTAACACCCCGATTTCGGTGGCGTCACTTTAGTAACAAAAATAAACTTAATGCGGAAGAACGTGAATATTTTTTTTTTTCGATAATAACTAAGACAAGACTGAATTAGATAAAACCCAAATGCGAAAAGCAATAAAACTAATATGCAATATATATGACAGCACCCGCTGTAAATAGCTAGCCACGTCACGAGTAAACCTCCAGTGGCGGGTAAGAAAGTGTAACGCCCGTAGGCAATATATACAAACCAAATGAAAAGGGTGAAGTGTCCGCAACACCATCCCTCAAAACTGAGAATGAGCTGACCCATTGGCCTGAAACAAGATCTCCTATGTCCAACCAACTCTCTGTGATTCCCGTAAAGAAACCACACAAAAAGCTATAGGTGGGAAACTACCCTGTCCCAAAAGAAACAAATGATGTTCAGAGCTAAGACTCTACTCCTACACTAATCCCATCTTGAGGAGCTCACACCAGCACTAAAACCTACATGCTAGCATGATCGTCGTCCGAATTCGAAATCCAGAACGACCTAGTCTATGTTCACCATCCGTCCTCCTCTCGCTACCGCGATGCGCTCCTGTTCCAGCATCTCAACTCTAGTTCCCCCCGAAGGGTGAACCATCATGATCTAGTCCGCCAAAGACATCTGACAAAAGGGTGTTTGTCCGCCAAAGCACACACAGAAGACGCGAGGGTCAACTCCAAAGAATTACGTAAATAATAGCACCAATAGATATAGATAAGAGAATAGCCACTTAGGCTTATAGCTAGGGATAACATCCTAGGGTTGCATTATTCCACAAAGAATATAACGACAGTAAATCACAGTTAACATGCATCAAGTAGAACTAACAAGTATCAAACACACTCATCAACTAAGTCAGAATGCATGTTGCATGAGATGATATGGCGGTTAACCCAGTTAACCAAATGCATTCCGGAAACGGATGGACATCAAACGGATCAATCCTAGCACCAGCAACGGTGGGACCATTCTGCCCGCGTGCCTCTTACACCAAACATAGGTATGGACATCAACCGAGTCAATCCTAGCACCAGCAACGGTGGGACCATTCTGCTCGCGTGCCTCTGGGATGGACATCAAACGGATCAATCCTAGCACCAGCAACGGTGGGACCATTCTGCCCGCGTGCCTCTTACACCAAACATAGGTATGGACATCAACGAGTCAATCCTAGCACCAGCAACGGTGGGACCATTTCTGCTCGCGTGCCTCTGGGATGGACATCAAACGGATCAATCCTAGCACCAGCAACGGTGGGACCATTCTGCCCGCGTGTCTCTTACACCAAACCAAGGTAGCCAGATCAGCCGTAACCCGTAGGTCTGCCATTTCGGTCTGCTACAAGAGACGTCTACAGACGCTCTTACACGGAAATCCGGGTCTTATGACCATTTTGGAATCCGACGAGGTCCAGAGTACGTCCTGTGTTAATACCTCATTAATGTTGCATGAATGCAGGATGATTAGTCAAACAACGTCTCCGAATCTCACTCGACACGTCGCCACGTGTTCTAGGTAAATTACAGTCTCTAAAAGCTCACCCTAAGGTAAAGTCGATTCTGCAACAAAAGACACATTCTTCCCAACACACGTAATCCACGATGATCTCCAAATCATCCGACTCATCTCAATCCGATGGTCACAACTGCTCAACGAGCACAGAGTATCACACTCTCGGAAACTAACGGTTTCCCCGGACTTATCCCCAGGATAGCCCAACAACGCATAGCTACTCCAACAGCACAGGAGCATCAACATACTCAACACTTCTCAGCTTCCTCAACGATTTGATCCGACGACACTTCTCGTTTTCCAAAAACTAAGATTTGCATCCGAAGCTTCCTTTCGAGTTTATTATCTTTATTTAAAGATTTAGAGGTTGTTTAATGTCTTATGAGTTTTCTTTTCAAAATAATATCCTTTTTAGCCTTATCGCAAATCCTATAAGTTCTCGGGATCTCCTAATCCCCAAATGACTCCAGAGAATGTCTCGATCCACAAACATCATAACAAGGCCCGAATCTCATTCGTCCTATCAAACTTTCTCAAAACTCTCAAAATAAAATCGGCATGACCTGCTCGCTATTCTCACTTTTCAGAACCTCAGATTTCATTGCAAAAGCAGAATTAACTCAGCACAATCAATCAACATGTCATATATCAACATATTAAGCAATAACACATAGCACTTAGCATATAAGGCATGCATCACACATCCTAAATTACCCACATAGCACATAGCATGTAAGTCAATCTCAAAAGCATTCAGTAGATTCATCATCTACATTGTCAGCCGAAGCCTCAGAAAACATTTTCCAATCACACACAATCCAGTGCTTAAACAGTAAACAATGTCGAAAACATCGACCCTAAGCATTAACTAGAGATTCAGTGAGAAGCCCTCACCTGTAGGTTCTCCAGAGTTATCTCCTAAAGCTCCTTCACAATCAAAGCCTTGCTCCGCTGGAAATTCCTCAAAATCAACTTTAGAGCAAAACCACAGAAATACTATCAGAATCTATCGGAAACTAAACTATCAATACTTACTAAGGTTACACGAAGCAATACATACTCCGAGGTACGATAATCTAGCGCGAAAGGACAAGTTTTCGGAAAAGGAATTTTCCTCCTCCACCCCTATAGGGCTCGGCCACTTTTGGTAATTGTGGGGTTCGATTTTTCTTCGATCAAACTTGGTTCCTATGCTATCATTAGCCGTAACTAAGGGTATTCTGAACTCGGAAAAATTATCGGATCAAAAACTGTCGCAGGGGTATTTTGGTCATGATTTTTAACTTAGAATTTCCAAAACTGAAATCCCAAAAACCAAATTTGACAGGGACGTCACCAACGACGTTTATGACAACTAATCCTACTAGCACTAAGCTAAGGCTATGTTTTCAGCCTAAAGGTTGAAGCTTTACTCCAAAAACTCCAAAAATGGGTATTTAAGGCTAAAATTGATTCCGGCGGAAATCCGGCGGCATAACGGAAAATCTAAACCGGCAGAAGTGATCTTGGACACATAAGGAAGAGGTTTAGAATCAGAAATGAAATATTCAGGATAGTTTTGCAAAAACCTCAAAACTATCAGCTCAGAAAAGTCTACAGAAAAGCTATGGAAAAAGCGATCAGAGGTAAGGATTAGCGACTATACCTCGAAACCTTGAAGCAGCAACTAACGGATCAACGATCAAGCAAGTAATGAAGAAAATTCTTCTTCCTTCTTCCTTGGTGAAGCTCGCGGCCTTGAGGAGAGAAAATGGAGGAGTTTTGTGTTTTTTTCTCACTTGTTTGCTATATATAGAAGATGGAAATTCGCGGGAAAATGAAAGTTTCCCGAATCTGATTTTTCCGGCGTCATTCTCCGTGAATTAATAGATATGTTTTGGCAAAAGAATTCCAAAACTATAAAGAGGTCTCCTTGTATTTTTGGCAACTAATGCATAGTCGGTATAAAACTATTTTACCCGATAAGTTGCTTTTTGCATCGGATGTCGGAATAGAAAACTTCCTTCTGAAGAAAGATTGAAATCATCAAGAGAAATGGGTGTACGCGTGTAGAATCTTCATTTGAAGCTCTGAATAGAAAAAGTCTTCATTGTCGGTTGATTCTAGGGTTTTGAAATACCAGGGATTCGGTTTCGGCAAACTTTCGATGATTGGAATCGGACGTTCGTAGATCCTAGAGTTTCGCCTCGAAACGATTGTTATATATGGAAAAAGAGAAGTTCTAACATTTCTCTGAAGATTTTTGGAATTAACTGCCATCGTGCCTAAAAGTGAAATCTAGCTATATACTAGGGTTTCTAACCTAGGTTTAAGCGTGTAACGATCGTGCTATAACTTTTATCGACTTCGATACATTCCTTAGACTTTTCCTGAACTTTCTCCTTTATAAATATATTCCATTCGATGAACTCTTGTTCAGGTTTTTCCTTCACGATATATTAAGCCTAGTCGTAAATGGAAATCTCTTCCACTTATTCTAAGCTTAAAAACTTGGGTCTCACAAACACGCTGTGTTTACTGCCTCGGCCCAGAAGTGCTTTGCCATATTTATTTCTTGCATCATGGTTCTAGCCATCTCTTGGAGAGTTCTGTTCTTTCTTTCTACAACGCCATTCTGCTGAGGAGTTCTAAGACAAGAGAAATCATGAGATATCCCATAGGAATCAAAGATTTTCTCAAACTCCTCATTCTCAAACTCTCCACCATGATCACTTCTCACGTAGACAATCCTACTGGATTTCTCATTCTGCACTTGGGCAGCAAAGGTAGAGAACACAGAATGCGACTCATCCTTGTGTCTTAAGAATTTTACCCATGTCCAGCGGCTATAGTCGTCAACGATGACCATCCCATATTTCTTGCCACCTATAGACTCAGTTTTCACCGGTCCTAATAGGTCAATATGCAGAAGTTCCAACGACCTTGAGCTGGAAGCAACATTCTTTGCCTTGAAAGGGACTTTTGTAAATTTTCTTTTCTGACATGCTTCACAAAGAGCATCTGAAGAATACTTCAGAGTGGGTACGCCTCTAACAAGGTCAAGCTTACTCAGCTGAGAAATCTTTCTCATACTAGCATGCCCTAACCGTCTATGCCATACCCATTGCTCTTCATTAACAGAAAGAAGACACTTTACTTTCAGAGTTTCCAACTTAGATAATATGATCTTATAGATGTTGTTCCGCCTCTTGCTGTTAAACAGAACAGAGCCACCAATCTGACTTACAGCCCTGCAAGACTTTTGATACCCCTTGTCAGCTAATTGACTTATTGGCAATAAATTATGCATTAAACCGTCTACTAATAAAACATTATCAATGCATGGACCCTTACCGACACTTATGGTTCCAGAGCCAACAATCTTACCCTTCTCATTGCCTCCAAAACCAACTTCACCTCCAGGTCTAAGTTTTAGGTCATGGAACATAAGCTTTTCTCCCGTCATGTGACGCGACCATCCATTGTCCAGATACCATGATTGGAGTCTCAGTGGAGCTATCAAGGATATCTGCAACATATACAATCTCTTCCTTAGGTACCCACTTTCTGGGTCCTTTCTTGTTAGTTACCCCAGAAGTTCTGACAACTTTGGGTCTTTCAACAGGATAATGCAAAGGAATTTGAGCATGATATCTTGACATAGACAATGTTCCTTTCTTAATGGGTAAAGCAACTTAAGAAGGTGCGGGTTCAGGTATAATAGTGCCAGAGGGAACAAAATGTTCATAAAGAGATTTAGGTTTATGCATGGGAGGCTCATTTCTACTGGGTCTAGAATAGCCAATACCATTCATTCCATTTCTGCTAACGCCATAGTTCATTGAAGCCATTAAACTTCTATCTATGCTTTTAGTTAGGAACCTCTGAAAAGATTTTTCATATTTGGTTTGATTCTTATCATTAGAAGTGCTGGATAAAATAATATCTTCCAACTTGGAAATTTGATTTTTAAGAACAGAGTTGGAATTAACTACAGAGAAATTGTTTTCACTTAACTCCGAAATTTTTTTCACATGTTTAGCAGATATATCAGAGGCATTAAGAAAATCCTTTTTCAACCTTTTATGCTTAGTCATAAGCAGATCATGTTTACTCATAATTTCAGCTAAGGCAGATTTTAGTTCAGACACAGAGAAGGATGCGAATACCTCACTTTCATCTTCAGAGTCTGACTCAGCCTCTGATGTTGGATCTGATTCTACTTTTGACTCTACCTCTTTGTCTTTGACAATAGCCATGAGTCCTTCAACAACTTCACCATCAGAGTCTACTTCTTCTGCGTTTGAATCATCAAGAGTTACCATAAGACCTTTCCTAGCCTTGACATACTTCTTAGGCTTCTTTTCTTTCTTCAGCTTAGGACAATCACTCTTGTAATGTCCTGGCTCCTTGCATTCAAAGCATGTAACTTCTTTGGATGATGACTTGCGTTGACCAGATGAAGACTTTTGTTTTCCTTTGGATCTTGATGAACCTTTGTATTTGTTTTGTCTGTGCTTCCAGAGGTGATTGAGTCTCTTTGAAAGTAGTGAGAGCTCATCTTCATCAGAGTCCTCAGACGATTCTTCTGAAACTTGTTCAGCTTGAAGTGCCTTGGTCTTCTCAGACTTCACCTTCAGATCTATGGATCTTTGCTTCCTCTGAGCAACAAGATCAGCACGATCTATCTCATGACTCTTCAGAATGCTGATGAGTTCTTCTAAGCTCATCTTTTTGATGTCTTTAGACAGCTTCAGGGAAGTCATCAAAGGCATCCACTTCTCAGGAAGACCTCTGAGAATTCTCTTGACATGATCAGTATTGGTATAGCCTTTGTCAAGTATTATGATTCCAGAGATGATCATCTGAAATCTAGAGAACATGGCATCTATTGTTTCATCAAGTTTCATCATGAAGGCTTCATACTTTTTGATCAAGGACAACGCCTTTGTCTCCTTGACATCTTCATTTCCTTCATGAGACATCTTCAAGGAGTCGAAGATCGCCTTGGCAGAATCACGGTCTGTGATCTTCTAATACTCTTCATATAAGATAGCACTCAGCAAGATGGTTCTTGCTCTGTGATGATCTTTGTACATCGTCTTCTGAGCATCAGTCATCTTGTCTCTTGGAATATTTGCTCCATCTTCATCAACAGGGCGAGTGTAGCCATCAATAATGTGATCCCAAAGATCAGCATCAAATCCAAGAAAGAAACTTTTGATTCTATCTTTCCAGTAATCAAACTTTTCTCCATCAAATGATCTCTTTGAGCATCGCTGGTGGTGGCAGCCATTTGAGGTTTTCACACCGGTCCAGATCTTTGAACACTGTTAAGTGTGGTAATCAGAACTTACGCTCTGACACCAATTGAAGGTATGAAAAACACTAGAAGGGGGGGTTTGAATAGGGTTTTAGCTTTTAGAAATATCCCTCTAAGATTACGGATAATCTTTTCGGACTAAAGATCACAAGGTGCATGAGATAAGGGAAAAAGAAAAGCACACAATGATTTTATCCTGGTTCACTTGATAAATCACTCAAGCTAATCCAGTCCACCCGTTAAGGTGATTTCTTCCTTCTTAGAATGAAGGCAATTCACTATTCAATTATTATTACAACTGCACTAGCAACCTTGCTCAATGACTAACAATACAATGAACTAGTAGCACTAAGACAACCTTGCCTCAGTCTTCTCAAGAATCCTGACCTCACTGGTCTCTCAAGGAACTACAAACAAAGTTTGTGAAAAAGTTTGGTTTACAAAGAGATGCTTCTGAATAAGCAAACGTAAACACAATAAGAACAATGAAGAAATATTGCTAAGGTATTCGCTGAAAGTATTTCACGTGTATGCACATAGTTTCTTAGCTGATTTCTTCTATCTTCAGCCTTTAAATACTCCAAGGTTTAGAATGTGTATCCGTTGGATGAATCTGTCCGTTTGAGGGAAGTTCTGGAATTTCCAGAGCCTGCTGTGGCTGAACGTCGTAGGTAAGGCAGTCAGAATAGTACATTAGCTTTTGTACGAATGATAGTGACAATGCCTCAGCCTAGTTGACTCTTGATCTTGGGCGCCGCTTCGTGTTGGAACTCGTGAAGCTTGTGAGATCAGAGTTAGAGCGAAGCTTGGATCTTCAGATCATCAGAACTTCTGCTTCTGGACCGTTTATTAGAACATCTGGTCTTCCGAGCATGAAGTGTTATGGTCTTGAGAGCCAGCTTACTCTTGGACTTCAGAGCTTCCGAGAATTCAGCTTCTTGACCGTTCCTCAGAACATCTAGTCTTCAAAACTTCAGAGCTTGGATCGTTCGGAGTCCACATCAGAGCTTTTAATCTTCAGATCGTCTGAAGCGTTTGCTACCGTTCAGAAGAACGTAGTTAAGTGCAGAAGCGTTGTGCTGGTTACTCTTGGTCTTCAACCTTTGAATAATATATTATCTTTGAATCAGAGTCAGAGCCTGTTTGTCACAACTTAAACAAACAAACGTTAGAGTACCACAATTGTTCATACATAATAATAAACCTGTTATCATCAAAACATAGAGTTGTACCACCTGACCAAATCTTGGTCTTACAATTCCTTGTTACTTTCCCATTTTCATCAATCTTGTTTCTGAAAACCCATTTGGTACCAATGATTGATTTTCCCTTGGGTTTTGGCACAAGTGACCAGACTTCACTTCTCTCAAACTGATTCAGTTCTTCTTGCATAGCTAGGATCCAACCTTCGTCTTGTAAAGCTTCATCCACAGTTTTAGGTTCAATTTCTGAAATGAATGCGCTATTGGATTCTTCTCTGAAAGCTGATCTTGTCTTTACTTTTTCTGAGACACTTCTAATAATCTGTTCCAGTGGATGATCAGATTTGTATTTCCACTCCTTTGGTAGAGAAATACCACTTGATGTCATTACTTGGTTAGACGGTTCTAGAGAAACTGGTTGAGATGGATTGGACAGTTCTTCAGGTGCGACGTCAGATGGTTGAGCTTCCTTGGAGATCTCTTCATCTTCTCGATCAGATAGATCAAGATTTAGAAAGTCTCTTTCCAGGCGATCAGTTGAATCAGTTGAGTGATCGTCAAACTTGACATTGATGGACTCCTTGACTGCTTTCGTCCTAGAGTTAAAAACTCTATATGCTTTAAAGTGAGTGGAGTATCCAAGGAGAATACCTTGATCAGATTTGTTGTCAAACTTTCCAACATTGTCCTTTGTGTTGAGGATGAAACATTTGCAACCAAAGGGATGAAAATACGATACGGTTGGGCGTCTTCCTCGCCATAATTCATAAGGAGTCTTCTTTAGCATGGGCTGCATAGATATTCTGTTGTGGATGTAGCATGCAGTTTCAATAGCTTCAGCCCAAAAGTATTTTGGTAGAGAGGTTTCACTCAACATCGTTCTTGCCATTTCTTGAAGTGACCTGTTCTTCCGTTCAGCAACACCGTTTTGCTGAGGGGTTCTGAGAGCTGAGAATTGGTGGGTGATACCTTCTTGTTCACATAATTTTTTGAACTCTTCATTTAAAATTTTTCCTCCTCTATCACTGCGGATGGCTGTGATGCAGTGGCCTTTTTCATTCTGAACTCTTTTGCTGAAAACTTTGAATGCTTGGAAGGTTTCATCTTTACTTGTTAGGAAGAAAACCCAACAAAATCTTGTGTAGTCATCGATTATGACAAGACAATATCTTCTTCCAGAGATACTAGCTACTCTAGTAGGTCCAAACAAATCCATATGTAAGAGGCCTAGAGGCTTTCTAGTGCTGACAAATTTTTTAGCACGACAGGAGGTACGATGGTGTCTGCTTTGAACACAAGCAGAACATGTAACATCAGATTTGATAGTTAGTTTTGGCAGACCATGTACTAAGTCATTACTTATGATTTTAGTGATGGTCCTTAAGGAAGCATGCCCTAGCTTCCTATGCCAAAGCCAAGTAATGTCTTCTGATGATACTAGACAAGTTACATTTTGATTTGCTAGATTTTCCAAGTTCTTCTTATAAAGATTCCCTTGTCTTTAAGCTTCAAAGATGATCTTGTCATCGGTATCATTGACACTACACTTCACTTTATTAAAGGAAACAATGAACCCACTATCACATAATTGACTTATGTTAAGTAGATTGTGTTTTAATCCTTTAACTAACAAAACATTATTAATCACAGGAAGTGGCTCCTTACCAACATTACCTTCTCCAACAATGAGTTCTTTTTGGTTCCCTCCAAAGGTGACTGATCCACCATCCTCTTTAGTTCGGATATTTGGGAACATAGACTTTTCTCCCGTCATGTGACGCGAGCATCCACTGTCCAGGTACCATTGTTGGTGTTTCCTTCGTTCTGTTAAATAAGTCTGCAACGAAGATGATTAAATTTTTAGGTACCCATATTTTCTTGGGTCCTGAAGGGTTAGTTACATGCTTAGGAGGAACTTCTTTTCATAAGAGGTTTTCCTTTCATCTCGCTCAATTGTACAGTTCACAACAAACTTTATTTGACCAGAATCTGATAATGTAAAGGATATATCAGACATTGTTTCACTAGATAAGGCTGATTCACTGTCAAAACCTAATCCACTTTTATCATACAGTTCGCGACTGTTACCACACAGTTTAACTAGGTTATCATGAACAATGGTGAAAGTAGATAAATCATCAACTAAGACTTTAACTCTTTTCTTTAAAGCAATTACTTCCTTAGTAGGATCTTGTTCCTTTGAAGCAGTATTTTCTTTAGCTATGTTGTTTTTCTCAGTCAAAACCTTTTGATGTTCTAGTTGTAACTTAGCAAACTATTTCTTCAAAACCTTGTATTTTTCAGATAATGCATACGAATGTTCAAGTAGTTCATTGAATTATTCTTTAAGGTTCTTAGGTTTTACCTCATCGTCCTCATCATCATCTGAACTGTCTGCGAATGCCATGAGTGCAAAGTGTGCATCTTCATCATCGTCTTCATCATCATCTTCGGAACCGTCCTCAGAATCATCCTATCCAGCTGCTAAGGCTTTCTTTTTCTTGTAGTATGGTTTCTTGATAGACTTTTTAGCTAGTCTTGGACAGCCCAGCTTGATGTGACCTTGCTTTTTGCATTCAAATCACATAATGTTGCTTTTGTCTGCATTTGAGCCGCTTTCACCTTTGTGAGTGAAGGGTTTCTTTTTCAAACTTGCTTCTCTTTTGGTGTCTTTCTTTGATGAACCTTTTCCTCTTTGCTGTTTGATCCACATCCTCTTGAACTTTCTGTTGAAGAGAGCTTGTTCATCCTCTGACAGCTCTTCTGAGGATTCTTCTTCTTCAGATTGTTCCTTTACTTGAATAACTTTGGAACTGTTGGCTTTGAACGCAATGTTCTTCTGCTTCTTCAGTCCTTCGTCATGGGCAAGTTCTATTTCATGAACCTTCAGGGATCTAAGGAGATCTTCCAGTCTCAATGTGCTAAGATCTTTAGCTTCTTGAATAGCGGTGACTTTGGGTCTCCATCGCTTAGGAAGGCATCTTAAGATCTTTGTGATTTGATCAACATTTTCATACTTGCGATCAAGATTCCTAAGCCCATTAACGACGGTTTGGAATCTTCCAAACATGTCATCAATGCTTTCACTTTCTTTCATCTTGAAGGTTTCAAATTCAGCCACAAGTAAACTCACTTTGGCTTGTCTGACATTTGTTGTACCTTCATAGGCAAGCCCTAGGGCTTCCCAGACTTCTTTGGCTGTTGCTAGTCCATCAACTTTGTCCAGCTGAGATTTGCTCAGTGCACATAGAAGAAACAACTTTGCTTTTAAGTTAAGTTGATAGTCTTTGCGTTGTGCTTCTGTTAGTTGATCTTTCTTGATAGGTTCTCCAGCATCATCTTTGTGAACGATGTTGCCATTTTCAATGATGTCCCATAGTTTGTAGTTTGAGGACTCAATGAATAGTTGCATGTGGGTCTTCCAGTAGGGATATTCGGTTCCATCGAAGAATGGAGGCTTGTTGGTGGATGAGCCCGTAGCTATTGCTAGATCTTCTGCCATGGATCTTTACTCTACACCTGTTTAAGATGTTAGTTCTAGAGACTAAGCTCTGATACCAATTGAGATGCAAATAAGTAACACATGAAAGGGGGGTTTGAATTGTGTTCTTGAATTTTACGTTTTAAAACTTTGGTTTATGAAAAGAATATAAGTTATTTTAAGAAAACGTTAAGTATGACTTTTCATAGACTGTTCAGTGCATCAGAAGTAAAACAGTAAGCAAGACAGAACGATCAACACATAAGGATTTATACTGGTTCACCCTAAACGATTGGGCTACGTCCAGTACTTGGCCACCACCAATATTTTCACTAGCAAGTATCAAGGACTTCTCCAATTCAAGTATTTGATAGGACTTCTCCAAGTATTCTACAGGACTCCTCCTACAAGTATTGTTCAGGACTTCTCCAATAATCTTACAAAGATTTAAATCACTCTACAGGGTTTCTCTTCTTTCAAGAGTAGAGGTAGAGAATTTATGGCACTGGAACTCTAAGTGTTTGGGTTCAGATTTGACTTTGGATCACTTGTGAGTTCTAAAGTAAGTGTAAAGAGAATAAAGAGATTTGACTCTTTTAAGGTACGAGGTTTTCTCTTTCACTTGCAGAAGTAATGGGTTGTGTTTGACACTTAAGAATTTCTGCTTGAGCTTTGAATGCTTTTGAGAAGTTTTTGAATGAATGCTTGAAGGCTTGAATGCTTGTATTCTCTTAATTAATTCTCTCTTTCTTCAGATCCTTAAGAGTGTCTTAAATACTTGCTTGCTAGTGTTGTAGTCATTGTGAGACAAGATCCAACCGTTGTTCTAGCCGTTGTGAGGTGAGATCAAACCGTGGATTCAAATGGCTTTGGTTGGTAGCTTCATTTAATGCGGACTCGGAAGCAAGTCTACCCTTTAGCTATAAAGATGATATTTGTGAGCTAGTAGGTGGTCATAGACTTTGGGCTACTATTCAGACATGAGACAATTTGGAAATTTGATGTTGACGGCTTGTTCTTTTCCTTGTTGGTCAGTGTGCCTTTAGCTGAAACAGATTGTCTCCACGTGATTTGGTTTGAATGCAAGTCAATTGGTGGCCTTTGGATTTGAATGTTGGACAACCCGTTGCAATCAAACTTTAACTTTGGCGCTCAAAATTTTGTAAGATCAAGATTTGATCAGTGGTTGCATCTCTATATTTTGATTATTACAATTAAGGTTTTTGAGGATGAACAATTATGGTACTCTAACGTTTGTCTCTTTTAGTTGTGACAAACAGGTTCTGATTCTGACCCAAGCTTATTCAATCATAAGATAAAGACCCAAGGGTAACCAAAAGAGAGTTCTAAAGCTTACCATGTTCACTCAGAACAGTGGCAAATCCTTCAGAAGTTCTGAAGATAGAAGCTCTCAAGAGGTACTGAAGAACAGGAGTCAGAAGTTCTGAAGACCAGATGTTCCAGTAGGAACGGTCCAGAAGTAGAAGACTCAAGTTCTGAAGACCTGCAAGAAGTTGGCTCTGAAGACCCAAGCTATTCTAGCTCTGGCATTCAGAAGTTTTGAGGAACACGCCCAGAAGCAGAAGTTGCAAGGTCAGAGGATCCAAGCTTCCGTGTGACTATGATCAGAAGCTTCACCAACGTCCATCCGAAGCACCCCAGATCATAAGTCAGCTGGTGAAAGGACAGGTCATTGTCATAGTACACATCGTACAGTCATAGCCTGCCCGCCACCTACCACGTTCAGTCTAGCAGTCTGATATTACAAGATTGCCACTCCAACGGGCAAAACCCTAGCAACGGCTACATCAAATGCCTTGGAGTATATAGGGACTGAAGATAGAAGAAAGAAGCTAAGAAACATTGCTGATATTCGTGAATTCATTCTAACCGATCTCTTAGCAATATTTCTTCATTATTCTTGAACATCTGAGTTTACCATTAGCTTTTCAGAAGCATTTCTTGTAAACCCAAAACCTTTTACAAACACTTTGTAAAGTTCCTTAAGAGACCAAGTTTGGTCGGATCTTGAGAAGACTGAATCAAGTTTGGTTCAGTGTTTAGCTAGTCTTGAGAGGATCGGTTGATCAGCTTCTTGAGAGGATACTAGTGAGAAAATCAGTGTACTGTTAGTCACTTTACAGGTTGCAAGTGCAGTTGTAACATTCATTGATTTTAGTGGATTGCCTTCATCAGAAGAAGGAAGAAATCACCTTCACGGGTGGACTGGATTAGCTTGAGCTTTTATCTCAAGTGAACTAGGATAAAATACTTGCGTGCTCTACTTCATATTCTTCAGCACCTAGTTCTTATCTTTAAGTTTGTCAAAACTTCAAAAGGGGAAACTTTTGTTGAAAAACTCTATTCAAACCCCTCAGCCCTTTCTAGTGTTTTTCGCACCTTCAAATTTGTCTTCAATAAATTTGACTGTCTTGCAACTTCTTAAGAATATAAGTTATTTTAAGAAAACATTGAACGGTCAGAGTCTTATAGCTTGAGTCAGAGTCAGTTCTCTTTACAGAACTGTCTTGCAACTTCTGAAGCTTTTTCCTTTTTGAAATGATAGAACGTTGAAGCATATAACATTCCTCGGTTTTCTACTGAAATTCAAATGTTATAATGAGTTAAATTTCCAGCGATACTTCTTTTATAAAATTATTATAATCAAAACAAGATTTTAAAAACGTTATGATTCGTTTGAACTTAACAAAGCCTAGCAGAGCATAAATGGAAAGATGATGTAAAATAAAGGAATATTCTCATTAGTCATTAAAAAGGTGTCTAGTACAATAATGGACCCCATTTACATAGTAGGTGTGGTCCTTATCTAGAAGATTTCTAGATTTGGGCCTTTTATAAGTAAGGCCAAAATCCTAATACAAATAAGACTAAATAGGCCCAGACTCGTACGCGTGGCCCGCTACCACTTGCTATGCAGACAGTCGCCCATACTGATGGCCTTTTAGCCGCCCATATGACTTCTCTTACTCCATTCACGATCCTATGTTTACCAACCAGGCGGGCGAAGGTTCATGTATGTCCGCCCGGTCCACAAGCCCACAAGACATGAAGCTTTAGCTCTTTGAAAGCTGACATGTCTTTTATTTGTTGGATTCTTTTTATCTTTATAGGTTTTAGTAATCTCCTTGCCCAATTTCCATACCCGCCTAGCCCACAAGCCCACAAGTCATGAAGCTTTAACTCTTTGAAAGCTGACATGTCTCTTATTTGTTGTTATGTTCTTCTTATTTGCCAGCCATTGCTCTTGGCTAAGTCAATCGCCATTTGATGAGTTGTCGTCGTCGTTCCCGCTTTAAGCATTTTTTGAATTTTTCATAAGAAATTCAAAAGGTCAAAGATCATATTTTCAAATCCTCACGTGCCGCCGTCAATCAAACGTCATTTTGTTCACTGACACACGCTTCACGGATTCCCAAAAATTGCGATCATTGGCATTGAAAGCAGCTGTCTTTTTGCACACGTTCCGAAGAGTTACCTCGTTTTGACAAAAACCCTTAATTCCTTTCACGTTGTTTCCTTTCTGTCGTTTCTTCTTCCCACTCATTCTCTCTCCTTCTTTCTTCCTATAAAACCTGCATTCTTCTCTTCATTTTTACTTTCGATCAACTCTCAAAACTACCAAAGTTTCGCATCCTTCAACGGTCATCTTCTCACTCCGGTATCTTTCTTCCCTGCCGGTGTTCGTGCTTTTGCCTCCTCCGGTGACCATTGCTCGTTGCTATCTATTCTCCTTCTTTCACACCGGTCAGTTTTTCTTTTCTTTTGTCTTCTTTCTCTTTTAATCATCGTCGTATTTTTCTGTGTCTTCAACCCTTTATTTCCTTCTCTTCATATTTCCATGATACCCCAAAAAATGTCAATGAAAGACGAAAATCTATCCTCTCTTGAATTCTCTTCTGGCTCTGAAGAATATGATGCTTCGACCGCCCC
Organism: Lotus japonicus; assembly: GCF_012489685.1. Classification (NCBI taxonomy): domain Eukaryota; kingdom Viridiplantae; phylum Streptophyta; class Magnoliopsida; order Fabales; family Fabaceae; genus Lotus; species Lotus japonicus. The sequence continues at coordinate 29,762,580 of NC_080045.1, read as the reverse complement.
TGAGGTCGTTGTCATCGCCGACTTCGATTCTAACTCTTCAGAGGTTCTTCGTGAACCTAGCCCAGCCACCAACCAAACTTGTATTATAACTTCTTACCTTCCTGTCATCGATCCTCCTCCTTCGCCCTAGTGGCGAACTGATTTAAATTTGATAGATGATAAATGTCTACATCACTCTGTTTGGTGCAGCATTCAATCTTTGAACAATAATCGCCTCAGCGCCTAAGGGTACACAAAAATAAACCCTGAAACGGGCGAGAATGAATATTTATCGTTGAACGTCTCCCCGTGTGGTGATGATGATGTTGTTACCCTTCAGGGTTCTGGTACCGATGGTTCACCAGAATTTTTCTTCTTACATGGTTTTTTGTTTTCTCAACTTCAATTAAAACCCCCATTCTCCCTTTTTATTTGTGATGTTTTTTCTTTTTTGAATGTCGCCCCTCCCCAATGCATGGGGCTTAGTGAAGTGTTTCGAGCTTCTGTGTGATCATCTCAGTGTGACGCCCACGTATCCCCTCTTTTTTTATTTCTACAAGTCTTTAACCTCGAGACCCAAGTTCATGTCCTTTAATCCTTTATCAGCTCGCCATAACATGGCCATTTTCAAGCCCCTTAAGAGCAACTTTAAACATTGGCAAAAGAATTTTTTCAAGGTTGCATATTCCCCTAAAATAAAAAATTGGTTTAGGGATTCCAAAGAACGCCCTCTTTTCCCATTTTATTGGACCGCCAATCCTCGTCGTGACATCACAGTCCCTCTTGAGGCCTTAACACTGGAGGAGCAACGTGTTGCATTGTATCTTCTTTCCCTTCCTCAAATTTCATGTAACGACCTCCTCCAAGCTGCCAAAGATGGGCAAATTCCTCAATTTTTCAGTAAGTCTTTATCGACTGTCTTTGTTTCCTGTTATTCGCTGCACTTAATCACCTTTTATTTTTTATTTTTCAGCTAAGATGGGCAAGGACTCTATCGATGTGAACCCTGACAGCATGGCTTCCTTCATCGCCGCCCAAGTTGAGCAAGCCAAAGGTAGAAGAAAGGTAGATAAGAAAGATGTCAAAGGCGACAGTCGAAGTGCGCCCTCTGGTGAGCGTGATCCTAAGCGCCACAAATCCTCCTCTGCCACCAAGCCTGACCCTAAGCAGCAGACCCTTCAGAATTCCTTCAAACAACCACCTCTGAAGGAGAAAGCCCAAAGTTCCAACAACCCCCCTCCCCAATCTCAAACCGGTGGGGCATTCGGTAATATGATGGCAGCTGCCAGCCCTCGTCCCCAGTCATCCCGGGATCATGTGCCAGGCAGTGTAACCGGCGTGCTCTCCAGCGTTTTTGTTCCAAATTTCAGTGGACTAAATTTAATGAACCGCAACTTCAATGTGCAGCTGTCGAATGAAATTGCGGCTAAAGGAGTTGAGGCTGCCATTGGGACTGTGGTGAATCAAGCTCTTGCCACTGCTAGATGCGCCGCCGGATTGATGCCGCTGCTAAGGAATGCTGACCTTGACCGTGCCCGCCTTAGGCAAAAACTAGATGAGGCTCGAGCTGCCAATGCACAACTGCAAACAAATTGCGAAGAAATTGCTAAGTGTGCTGAGATTGCCAAGAAACAAGCTGAAGACGCCCTCGCTTCACTCGAAAGTGAACGGTTCACTTGAAGCCGAGAGAGCTTCTAAGGCAACTGCTGAAGGAAAACTCAAGGTTGTTGAGAAAAGATGCAGGCATCTAAAGGCCAATCTGGAGGAGATGGAAAAGTCGATCATCGCCAAGAGCTCTAAACAATACATCATTGGTTTTGTGAAGGCTAAGGATGTAAGACCCCGTTTTAGGGCATATTATTTACATAATATTATTTTAATATTCTATGAATTACTTGTGCTATATGTGATATAATTACTTAATAAAAGGTGATCTATTTTTAGAGGAAATATACTATCTTAGTAAAGTCTGGACGTCGATGTATGCGACATTACGAGCGTTTTGACTGTAATATATGCTAGGATTCCGCGACGACGACTTTTAGGTCAAAATCGGCCCGACAAAGGCGATAAATTGGCGAAACGAGTCGGCGAAGACAATTTCATGGGCCACACCTGAAGGGGAGGTTCTGGGCATATTTCTAAAAATATTCCATGAGAGAATATTCCTTTCTTCTATTTTTGAGGGTTTTATTTAAATAAAATGGGTTTTTATTTAAATAAAATGTATTTAATTATTTTAAACCTATGGTTTATTAAATAAATAAATTTGTAAATATTTTTGGAGCCTTAATGAAGGCTTGGTCGAATTTTTGGAGATGTAAAAGATGAAGGGATTTTGAAATTCAAATTTGAGGTTTTATGGTGCATTAAGAGGGAAAACATGGTGGTTAATGCACTTAATCACATGTCCTTCGCTTGGTTTTGTGTTGAATGAGTTTTTGAGAGAAAAATCTGAAGGGAAGAAGGGAATGGGCGGCCAAGAGGGGTGAGGAAGAAAGGTGAGGTCTTTTTCATGTTTTTAAGGTGATTTATGGTGTTTATGGAGGAGAAGAAAATCAAGGAATGAAGGCTTCATGGAGGGACTTGTCTTTGAATGTTTAGATTTTAAAATGACTATTTTAAAAATAAAGACTCCTTCATTTAAAGTCAGCAAGGACTTGTTTTTGAATGCTTAAAATTTGAGGTTTTAATTTCAATTAAATGGAGGATTAAAAGCATGGTTTTAAAGGGAGTTTTGGACTAGAAAATAATTTGCAAAGAGGCCCTTGGTTTGACCAAGCTTTGGCCGAATTTTTCAAGTTTTTTTGGAGGGGAAAATGAATTCAATTACCCCTTCAATTCTTTGTCCCCAAACCTCTAGTATAAATAGACTCTCTCCCCCTCTCAATTTTTCACACCAACTCACCAAGTTCTCCATATTGTAGTCGTGAGTTCTCTCTTCTCCCTCTCTTGTTCTTCTTTTTATTTTTCTTGTTCTTAGGTTAGTTTAGTTTCTAAGCCTTGAGCAAGGTCATTCTCAATATGCTCTGTGGTTGCAACTTAAGCCGATCTGCCAAATCCAGAAGAGAATGATTTTAATCAAGTTTCTTAGAGATGTTTATCAATTTGAGGGTTTTTCTTAAAGAAGTTCTTGATGTCCTTATGACCTTCAAACAAAGGGTTTTATAAAGGAGGTGTTAATCTTGGGAGGATTGAATCTATGCGAAAATTATGTTTTTCTTCCAAAGCTCTTCAAGTGTTCTTATGATCTTCAAGCAAAATGTTTTAGAAAAGAATGTTTGATCTTATAAAAGAAGTGGTTTTGGATTTTCAAGGTTTTTGGATGGAATTTCGTGATCAATAAGGGGATGGGCTTATGATCAATCCGATTGTCCGATTAGTAACGTTACTTTGTCCGTTCGTTGGTAGGAAATTTCCAAGTGTAGACCTAGCTTCAAGGAGCAACCCGAGACTTCTAGGAAAGCGTACCTTTGAGGTAAGGGCACTTCAGCTACGATCTAGAATTCTTGATTGTGATTGTATGACTATAAAATCTTAGGGCTCTTATGCTAGATGAATATGCTAGTAAGGGACATCGGCCTCGGCCTAGATAAGTTGTTGTGATTGTGATGTTAGAAAGCATGATGCTAGGACTATTGATGATATATGTGCTAGATATGCTATATGATAATAATGCAATAAATGTTAGCTAGTGTTATTATGAACATGCCTATATGCCTAGGGTGTTAGCTACATCTATTGATATGCATGCAAATTATTACGCTATGATATGTTGTTCATTAGAGATGAACGTGATAGGCTTAGGGCCTAGGGATGATGAATGTCTTGCATGGCATGCATTGTGGACCAAGTGACCTGGACTGGGCTTGGTTGGTCACGGCTAGTGACTTGGACTTGGCTAGTCGATGGTGACATTCAGGGGAGGCCCTGAATAAGGACGGACGTGAAACGACAGTGCGTTGGAGAGGTCCAACCCCGATCATCAAGCTGTTGGGCAGCGGTGTGTTGGAGAAGTCCAACCCCGATCGTGGAGTTGTGTTCGTCCACCCTTTCCAAGAGGGATTGGCTTATGGATATCTAAAGCGTCTGCATGCATGTGCACGAGCATTGACTAACAATAACTTAGAACTATGAGATAGTTCCCTATACTTGTGAAACTTAGAACTTAATATAGTTCCCTTACTTGTGAATGTTAGCTTAGGGAAGAACTTGATATTGGTAGGGTAGTATACCCTACTTATGATGTGTGTGTTAGAAGTTGACCCTTGCTTGTTTGCTGTTTGTTGTTTGGGGCGCTTAACACCTAGACAACAAGCATGCGTGTGATCATTCGAGATGCGACCCTATACCTGCTTGATGTGGACGACGACAAGGCTCGATACATCGACCGCGGGACTGATGGTTCAGCAATGGGATTGGCGAGAGCCGAGAATGCGAGACGATAGGATGCGAGCGTTGGAGGAGGCTTTGGAAGGCACGCGGCCTATAAGTCAGGTATTGAGTGTGATAATTGAGTCTGTACTTGGGGGTGAGCTAAGTTTCTTTATAGGGTTCAAACCTAACCTAGAGACCTTCTTGTTGTGTTGGCTCGGGGGCGGTCGAACACTAGTTTAATCATTATGTTTTAATTTGAAAGAATCAGTATACGCTTCCAAAGCTTTTATTAATAAATTGAATTATTCAGTCTATTTCTCCAGTTACTACTTCTTTATTTGTAAACTATGTTTCGAAAACGTTTTTATTTCAGCTAAAATTTACCCACGTTTTCGAAAAACGTTAATAAAGTGACCCTCGAGATTTAGGGATGTTACAAAGGAGCAGCTGCAAATAGTCGCCCCAACTCTTGACCTCTCCTTGATTGGCTTCATGAAGAAAGTTTTGGATGGTAAAGTTGTTGGACCTCCTGATCCGGCTCTTAAGGACATTCCTTTCTTCAACTCACAAGGCACAGCTGGTAAGGGCACTCAAGAGGCCCAGGGCGAGGAATAAGAAGGAGAGAAAACTGATGAAATGAAAGTTGATGAAGAAGTCCCCGGAGGCGTAAATGACAATGAGAAGGAACAAGCTTGATCTGTTCCGTTTTTGCTCTAAGTTTTTTTTATTTCCATCATTGTTCGGTCTTTTCTCTTTGTTGTAATGATGATGCAGGCTTCACCCATGTTGTATTGTCAAACTATTACGTGATGGGCATCGCCTCCCTTTTATTTTGTGTGTGACTGAAACTTGTTGTTATTTTATGTTGGAATTTTATCTTTTTGAAATGCTCCTTATAGGGCCTCGCCCGTTTAATACGTTGCAATATAAAATTCTTGTTATCGTACTTTACTTTCTGAGACTTCGTTTGGCTGAAGAAACTCTTGAGGCTTAGGCACATTTTATTTTCCTTAGTCATTTTACTGACGGGGCTTGGTTTCTAGTGGCCACTAGAATTGCCAAGGCTATGTAAGCTTATCGGCGATGCTTTCTTATTCCGAAAGACTTACTCGCGGTACTTTGTACCTTGAGGCGTGTGTATGCCTTTTCAAAATAATGTATTAAACTGCGTAGTTGAAGTAAACATTTAACTTATAAAAGAGACTTCATTAATATTTGAAACTTGAGAGCTGTCGTCCCTTGATTTACATTTGTCGCCTCATTAAAAACCCTGTTAAAGGAAAAAAGAGTGTGACTTCTTTTGTTTCTTTTTTCTAACTATAATATTGCCTCAAATGAGAGGCGTTCCATGTTCGGCGAACTTGTCCTCCATCTAGTTGCTCCAACTTGTAGGCGTCGTTTCCCATTTCGCCAATCACTCTAAAGGGTCCTTCCCAATTAGGCGAGAGTTTGTGGTGTTTTGTAGTTAAAGTGCGCTTCCTGAGTACCAAGTATCCTGCTTTCATTGTCCTGGGCACAACTTTGGAGGCGTATTTTCGGGCGATCCTTCCCTTACCAGCCTCATTCCTCAAATGAGCTTCCCTTTGTTCTTCGGGCAACATGATAAAATTTGCGATCAAATTTTCTCCATTTTCTGCCTCATTGAATCTTGATACCCGCCAACTTTGGTTCTCTATCTCCACAGGTAACATGGCATCCGTGCCATACGTTAACTTGTAAGGTGTTTCCCCCATTCTTGTTTGTTCGGTAGTGTTATAAGCCCATAAAACGCCTGGCAATTCCTCAGCCCACAGACCCTTTGCCTCGTCCAACTTTTTCTTCAAGCCATTTAAGATTACCTTGTTAGCTGATTCAGCCTGCCCATTTGTTTGAGGATACTCGACTGAAGCGAATCGCATCTCGATTCCTAGATCCGCACAAAACTCCCTGGTTAAATTACTAGTGAATTGAGTTCCATTACCAACGCCATTGGGACGCCGAATCTGCATACTATCCGCCGCCATAGGAAGTCTCTAATTTTGGCCGTTGTGATGGTCGCCAAAGCTTCGGCCTCTATCCACTTGGTAAAATAGTCCACCGCCACCACTATAAACTTCATTTGTGCCTTGATCACTAAGAATGGTCCCAAAATGTCTGTTCCCCACATGGCGAACGGCCATGGCGCCATCATTTTTGTTAAATGTTCCGGCGGGGTCTTGTGTAAATCTGCAAAAATTTGACACTTTGCGCATTTCTTGATGTATTCAAAACAGTGTTTGTTGATCGTTGGCCAATAAAAACCAGCTCTTAACACCTTCACCGCCAAGGATCGCTCACCAATGTGACTGGAACACACTCCCTCATGAACTTCCGCCATAATGTCTTGTGCCTCCTTTGTGTTAACACATTTAAGTAATGGGGACATGATTCCCCGTCGGTACAGTTCATAGCCCGTCAAGGTGTAAAAACTAGCTTCCCGCCGTCTCTCCCTTGTGTTCAAGCTTTCATCTATGGGAGGATTCTTTAGAAACTCTTTGATTTGTTCCATCCATGAAACTTCCCCTTCTGTTATCGCCTTTACAACTTTCATTTTAATCTCAACTAGATCGATACTTGGGCGTGGTGATGTTTCTTGTATAACCGTTTGGTAATTGCCCAGCCGCCCTATACTAGCTAACTTTGCAAAGACGTCCGCCCTCTCATCCTGGTGTCTCGGAATATGTTCAATTCTGACTTCTTTGACCACCATCATGAGTCTTTGAACAATCTCCAAATACATTGAAAGTTGTGGGTCCTTCACCTGGTATTCTCCCTTGACTTGCTTGACTACTAGTTGTGAGTCTCCTTTTATGTATAGCCTTTGAACGCCTAGCTCAATCGCGAGCCTTAAACACTCAATTAGTGCTTTGTACTCTGCTTGGTTGTTACTTGCTCTAAATTCAAACTTTAAAGACTGCTCAATCGTCATTTTGTTGGGACCTTATATTGTTATGCCTGCCCCACTTCCTTTGTCATTTGAGGACCCATCGACGGAGATGATCCATTCTCCATTCATCCCCTCGCCCTCGGAGGGCGTCATTTTAGCCACAAAATCTACCAGACTCTGAATTGTGACCTTTCCCTTTGGCTCATACTGAGTGTCGTATTCAGATAACTCTACGGACCAACTAACCAACCGCCCTGATAAGTCAGGTTTTTGTAACACTTGTCTCAATGGAATGTGTAACATCCCACACTCTAACCAAACAGGTGATGACCGTTAGAACTAGGAATGATGGACTAGGATTAGGACTCTAACAAAGCCAGAGGTAGTATGAATAACTATATATAAATATATATATATATATGCCTATTTTATGCACGATTTACGATGCGACGATAGAACGTCGGTGTGACGATTAGATCAAACCGACAATCAAAGGTACCAAAGACATGGTCGTCATGACTCCCATTTAAATGAATGACTCGAGTAGATGAGAATAGGAAGCTAATCTAATCGAATCTCTTGACGGTAGTAACACACTGTCTCAGATCGATCGATAGTTGAACCGACGAGCCAAACCCTTAGTATTCAGAAATGATGAAGCATAGTAGCCAATTTGTCCCGACTTGAAGGCAGAATAAAATAATTGACCAATCGGTGCCCTAGGTTACTATTCACCCATGATAACACACTACTATTCATCAATAGTAAGCACCATGATGGCTTCTAGTTCCCATAAACCCCTCCTGAATGATGCCTGGACGAGTACAGACCTGCAGCAGCATATGGAACCTTGTGATAATCAGCTTGCATGCAATTCCATAGGTGGTGCAACTTGGATTAGAGCTTAAGCTTGGTTAGCCTTAATTACTAGCCTTCAGCCTATAAAACAAGCCATTCTGAAGTCCCTGAGTCCCTAGCAATTCATTGCGAAGTCCCAGAGCGAGCTGAGAGTGAAGAGAGAGCCCTGAGAGTGAGAGAGACCGAGAAGAGCCTCACAAGCTTCTTATCTTCGATTCTCATAATTGGTTGAGTGTTAGAGTGTAATTTTCATTCCATTAAGTTCCTGAGAGAGTAAGGATTCGATCTGGGTCAATTTCGTGAAGCTTTGAGCCCAGAAAACCCAAACTCGCGAGCACCCTGCAACTCCGACGAGCATTTTCCAGAATCCGGCGAGTGCTCCAACCTGTAACTCGACTTTTCTCACGTTCTAGACCTCCATGGAAACACCCATTGGCACCAAATTCATCCCCATAACCTGTAGAGCAAGTCCCAGTGCCCGGAACAGCACGGCGGTGACGATTTCAGCACCTCCGATCATCTTCTCCGGCAAACATCATCTTCTCTTGCGAGTGAGTTTCTGCAACTCTCTCATTTTCACGTTGTTTTTATCCAATACTTACCCTTAAGCACGTTAGGACATTTTTAGGAAGCTTTAGACTAGTTTGGAGCCTCGAATCACCACGAATTAGAAGAACCAATATTTGAATTTTCAAGCTCGAATGAGCTATCGGGTTGAGCTTCTGGCCTCGAGTTAGAGTGTCAAATCAATCATTTTATGCTTCTGGGACATGGTAGAGCCTTTTAGGATAGATAGAATCGATGATAAAGCTCTGAGGTGAAAAACCCCAATTTCACCTCACGACCGACTCAAGAACTGGCAAATTGAGGTAGTTACAGTACTTAAATGCTTCTAATAATGGTTTAGATGAACTCAGAAGGTCGAAAACAGTAGGACAAGAGTATCAGAAGTTAGTTTTAGCCTAGTTTGTGAATTTCTTAATTTGCAAGTAAACTTAGGATTTTTTTTTTCTGAAACAAAATACTTTATTGAAAAATATAGAAATCATGAGAACATCTCTCTCATGTGAGCTACAACAAAGGTTCAGATAAAACGCACAGTACATCTTCCCTACCACATCCCTGGTTTGCCCAAAAATCTGCTTCAGTGTTTCCTTCTCGCAGTACATGCTGAATACCAACACAGGAAACCAAATGCCAAAGATAATCTATCTGATTAAAAAGTTGTATCAGTTTCCAAGGTCTTTTATCACCATCCAGAGTCCACCCAATTGCCAAAGTTGAGTCACTTTCAATAAGCACATTATGAAAATTATGTTGATGACAGAATATTATAGCATTGAGAATTGCATGTACTTCCACCTCATAAGTCCATAACACACCTGTTGATTTTGAAAAATAACCCAAGATATCACCATCTGAATTACGCAATACACCTCCAATTCCGCTTGGCCCAAGATTCCCTTTTGAGGCCCCATCTACATTGAATTTCAAAATTCCCACAGATGGAGGGTGCCAAACCACACTAGCACGTTGCACTTCTTGTGTCTTCAACTTAATAAATTCGAACCCAGCAATAAATTGTTCCAGTGAATAACAAAAATCATATGAGTTTCCTTTAACCCACTAATACACCCTTACAAGGATCATATCCCACACACTCTCCAAACACAGAACCTTTTGATTGAATATAATGTCATTTAATTTCTTTCCAACCAACAAGACCAAATTAAAGCATAAGGAAACAAATTCCACACCTGGTCAGCAGTTCGTGCCCGCATCCCTCCCCACATCTGCAACAAGCTCTCTACGTCACCAGGAATAATAGCCCACACAAAACCTTCTCTTTGAGCGATCTGGTTTCACAAAAAATACACCCTTGGACAGTGTAAAAACAAGTGCGAGGTGGACTCCACTATGACAGAACACACAATTCTCTTCCATGGCAATGTGCACACCTCTTCGACGCAAATTCTCCAAGGTTGCCACACGCTTGCTTTGCACCCTCCACACAAATAAAGCTACTTTCGCCGGAAGCCATCTTTCCACCTTAGAGGGGAGGGGACACGCCAACTTGTTTGTAGAACTGTTGTTCTTCAACTTTGTCACAAATATTTTTAACTGTGTACACTGTACAGTCCAAGTTTGTCCCCCTTCCATAAAATATTGTCATTGCTGTTTTTTGCTGGTATATTAGAGTTAAGGACCTGCATAAAATCAGCGTATTGGACCTGCTCCCAATCGAAAAAATTGCGGCGAAAAGACAGCCTCCAATTCCAAATTCCATCCCCCACCACTCCTACATCAGCCACCAAAGCACTCTTATCTTGAGAAAGAGCAAAAACCCGTGGGAATGCTCCCTGTAAAATGCCAACCTCGCTCCAAGAATCTGTCCAAAACGATATGCCTGTACCATCCCCTAATTTGCATGCCAGTCCTTCTTTGAAAATTCGTGAGACATCAGAATTATCCTTATAGGCCTTTAAAATATCTGCAGCAACAATAGAACAAACTGAATGTGGTAAGCCTTCCACCCTAAGGCACACCAAACGCTCATCCACACCATATTTAGCACAAACCACCCTACGCCATAGAGAACCCTTCTCACGACCAAAGCGCCAAATCCACTTCAGAAGCATTGCTCTATTTTTATATTCTAACTTTCCCACACCTAAACCTCCAAACCTCTTTCCCTTACACACATCCTCCCAAGCCACCCATGCTATTTTTCTTTTCCCCTCACCCACACCCCACAAGAAACCCCTCATTATTTTTTCAAACACCTGAATAACTCCGGTTGGAGCCCAGAATACAACCATGAAGTACAAGGGAACTGAATTAAGGGCTGCCTTCAAGAGCACTAATTTTCCACTCAAAGACAAGTGTTTTGAATTCCAAGACCCAAGCTTTTTCTGCATTTTTGCAACTACTGGATTCCAAAATTCCTTTCTGCGAGGGTTACCTCCTAATGGGCATCCTAGGTACATAACTGGCAAGGATCCAATACTAAATTTTAATTCAGCTGCTAGCTGCTCTACCAGGTGCGCTTCCACCTTGACCCCAATCAGCTTAGGTTTATGATAATTTACCGTCAGTCCTGACACAAACAGAAATGCCTCCACCACCCCAAGAAGCCTCTCTAACTGTAAGAAATCATTCTCACAAAAGATCAGAACATCATCTGCAAACTGTAGGTGATTTAAGAACAGTTCCCCCCCAATACACACCCTACAGGGATCTGCGTCAGCAACCACCTGATTCAGCATCACTGACAAACCATTGGCACAGATATTAAACAATAGAGGAGATAACGGATCTCCCTGCCTTAAGCCTTTCTGAATTTGGAAAAAATCTGTAGGCGAACCATTAACTAAAACAGCCAGAGAAGCAGTAGACACACATGCCTAAATCCAAGTTAACCATCTCTCCCCAAAATCCATCTCTCTCATCAAATTAAACAAGAAATTCCACTCCACTTTGTCATATGCTTTTGCAAAGTCTAATTTCAACAATAATGCTCCCCTCTCTCTTCTCTTTAGAGTATCAACTACCTCATTAGCGATCAGAATACAATCAGCAATCTGCCTCCCCTTTGTAAAAGCAAACTGATTTACAGACAACACATCAGGCATCACAAGCGCCAATCTATTTGCAAGCACTTTAGATAGAAGCTTATAAATGCTCCCAATTATACTAATTGGCCTGTAATCAACAATTGATCTCTGCTGCAATCCTTTGGGAATTAGAGAAATGAAAGCTGCATTCAATCCCTTCACAATTTTACCAGTTTTGTAAAAATCCTCAAAAAATCGAATTAAATCACCTTTGATTAGCTCCCAAAATTCTTTGAAAAATGCCATTGTAAACTCATCTGGCCCTGGAGCTTTATTCGCATCACAACCCTTCACTGCCTCCCATATCTCAGATTCAGAAAAATCCTCTTCAAGCATACCTTACATTGCTGCAGACACCTTTTTTATCCCTCTGTTATGCAGCACCGGTCTGACACAAGTATCTTGTTTGAAAAAGCTTTGAAAATGTTGCTTCACTGCATTCTTTATCTCTGTTGGGTCCTCTAGAACCTGTCCTTCATATTCAAGCTGGCTGATGTGCTTCTTTGCCACTTTTGCCTTGCTCACCTTATGAAAAAACCTGGAATTTCGATCACCCTCCTTTAGCCACCGCACCCTTGACTTTGCAAGCCAAGATCTCTCTTCTGCCCTATATTCCCCCCATAAATCATCAAGAATTCTGAGCCTCTCGTATCTTAACTCCTCCGAAACCCCCTCACATTCCATTCTCCTTATAACATCATTAAGAGACTCTTCTAGCACCTTTATTTTCACCACGCCCCAAGGTCCTTTTTTCCGCCGCCACTCACAAATCTGGCCCCTGAAACCCTTTAATTTGGACATCAAAACATAACCTGACCATCCTTCTATCAAAGAAGAATCCCACCAATCCGCCACCATCTCTTTAAACCCATCCTCAAGTACCCAATGGTTGAAAAAGTAGAAAGGTTTTGGGCCATAATCTCGGTTTCCAAAGGAAATAGCAACTGCACGATGATCTGAACAACTCCACTCCAAAACAGATTGTGACACATTAGAAGCAAGCATTAGAAAATCCTCTGTGACAAGCCAGCGGTCTAATCTGCTCCACAATCCACTATTCCGAGATGAGAACCATGTAAATTTTGCATTCTGCAATGGAAAGTCCATCACGCAAGCATCATACACAAAATCCTTGAAGGCACGATCTCCCTCCCCTACACCATTAGCATTCTTCCTTTCACCATCATTTAGAACCGTATTAAAATCACCTCCCAATACTATTCCCCCCTCATGGCGCCTCATTATGCCTAGCAATTCGTCATACATAATCATCTTTTCTTCCCCTAAGTGTGGACCGCATACATTGACTAGCATAATTAGAACATCTATCCCAGTCAATTTTACAAACAAAATTAAGAACCTGGGATCACTTATAGAGTTCAACACTTCCAGGAAGCCAACTCTCCACAGTGTAGCCAAACCACCTGTTGCTCCCGAAGCTGGGACAGCCATCATCCCCATATTTAGAGAAGCCGCCAAATCTTGCAGACTCTACTGTCTAGACCCATCTAATTTCGTCTCCTGTAATAGTAGAACAAAAGGTTTCAGTTTGTTAATCGCGTGCTTGCAATCTCTTCTCTTCCTTGAGCCACATAAACCACGCACGTTCCATGTGACCCACTACCCCAAATCCATCAAGCCAAATTTTGAGGATGATTAGCTGCAAATTGTGCCTTCAATCCCTCAACCATGTGTATATCTGGCCCCATATACTCCAGACCCAGCTCTTTTCCGAGAAGCCATGTCCTCTGTGCATGAGTTAACACCCTGTGCTCACTCACAACGGCTGCTCTCCACGAAGAACCTTCTGCAACCGGTGATTTCTTCTTATTCTTGCTCCCACGTGGCCTTCCTCTTCCCTTCCTCTCTGGCGCTGGTAACTTTCGTGACCTACCCCTTTTCCTTCTCTTTTTTGTAAGATTCTCTTGTTCAGTCGAAAACTCCTGTGTTGCTAACGTTATCTGTTCTTCCTCTGCTGATTGAAAACCCCCTGAATGGGCTGAGTCAGTATCCGACCCGTTTCCATCCGTTAATAGACCTTAGTGCCCACTTAGATATGTTTTTTGTAGGGCAAACAAAGCATCTGATATATTGGAAGGCCCACTAGAAAAAACACACGTATTTCCCACTGGTAAAGTCAAACAATCCCCTTTCAAATTTGAAATTTTTAATTGCCCATTTAATAACATAAAGTTCCACTCCTGATTTCTAGCCCCCTCATTAGCACATTCAGTTAATATGTAACTTAGGATTAATTTGAACTTAAGCTAGATTAATCAGCTTAATTAAGTGATTATGAACTTGATTTTGAGTTAAGGATACTAGGAATAGAATAATGAAAGACCAGAAGTCAGAAGTCAGTAGGTTAGCATGATGAATTATGAAGTTAAGTTAGTAAGCTAATGAATAAGTGATTTTGGCAAAATAGCTTAAGGAATAAGTTAAATAGTCTAGAAGTGATTTTGAACTTGAGGACTGAGCTTAGTAACAGAATCAAGTCAGTAAAGAAAATTGGTTAAGTCTAAGAGTAGAAGGATAATAAAAAGAAAATAAAATTAGTACATGAAGTAGTTTATATTTTAAGCTTCATAGATTCATAACCCGACCATAATCCATGATGCAGAGCGTGAAGGATCAGGCTCTCGAGTTTCAAAAGAAATCATTGAGTCACAGATAAGGGAAGTTAGACAAGACCTTGTCTTGGTACATGACGAATAAATAACCGTTAAAGCGATAGTAGGCATATTATTATTTACTAGCTTGTTTACAATTATTGTTGAATTTTGTGAAGTAATGCTGAATGTTGCTTGTGATTCATATGTGAATTGCTTGTGAATGATGTATTGCTGCATTGCTAGTATGGAGACAAAGTATACCATGGGATATGGTGATACTAAGGAAGTCGGCCTAATAGCCGGACAAAAGAATTGTCTTACGACAATATGAATCTAAAAACATCTGAGGTAGGAGGGTATAGGGAAATAATTCACCGGCTTAATGTGTTATTGATACTTGGATTCGAAAACTTGACCTACCCGCCACATGTTAGGAATCACCTTAGGAAGATAGATAATAATAATTATAAATGGAATTAGTGAACGAATAGGTGATACCCTTTTATTTAAATCAATTAAGAAAAGTACATAACCATTATCGGGTCGAATAACTATTTCCTACCCTAAAACCCGACTACTTGGTCCCTTCAGATCTCGCCTTCAAATACAATAAGGCGTACTTACTTGAAGAGTAAGGTACGGATGTTTGTTTCAAGTTCGCTAGAAATTCGAGAGAAGAATAAGGGGGCGATGGATGATGTTTGTAAACGACCTTTCGGAGCGATAAGGAGTAGGAAAGTGCTGTCACTACCACTAAAGAGAGTGGGAATACAGAGACGCCAATGGTGGTCTTGTTCAGAGATGAATAGACCCGGGACTTACACAGCGGTACACCTCTCATGTCCGTCCCGGCAGGACCCTTGAGGTCGGGGTTGGCATGAAGTTTAAGTCAAAGAGTTGAGTTGTATATTTATGTCGAAGAGCTACTGAGCGATCATGTCCGGTAAAGAGTGGACTGTAAGGAGTGTCCATGTTCCCGAGACGACTTTTCGAAGATTAAAAGAAGCTAAGTCTTCGGGCCCCATAAAATATGCTCATCACATGATAAATATAATTAAAAAGGTTGGCGATGAACTCACCATTTCGTAAAGAAGTAGTGAGAGAAGTCAATTCGAAGGACTTTATCGTTTATTCTATTTGATATGTGGCTCTGCAAAGTTGTAACACCCCGATTTCTCGAGGGTCACTTTAGTAACCTTTCCAAAAAAAGTGGGTGAATTTTGCCAAAAAAAAAACCATTTTAAAATATAACTTGACAACTGAATGAGTAAATGGACTGAATAGTTCCATTTTATTAATAAAACCTTAATTACAAATAAACCCTTCAATTTTAAAGACATAAGGGTAAACTGATGTACGATCGCTCCTGAGCCAACACAAAAAGAAGGTCTACAGGTTAGGTTCGAACTCTACAAAAAAACTCGGCTCACCCCCAAGTACTAACCCAAAACCATAATACCACTAAACACATACATAGTTCTACGCCTGACATCCGCCCGTCCCTGGAACACGTCCTCAGTCATATAGTACTTTTTCCCAGTGCGGTCTATCATTCTTTGGCGTTAGGCGCCCATGCAGCACACAGTCAAATAAGCAAGGGTCAACTCCCAACAACACTTACAACATGTAGCAAGACTGACATAACATCATAGTAATATGGTCATTTACCCTAATACTTCATTTGAAATTTCAGGCTCATGTTATATAGTTTTACAACTAGCATATAGAGTAATAAACCCAAAAGCATAAACAAGTCCACCTAGAGTCCAGTTAGACTACATGCTCGTGCATATGCAAATTTTAATGCCGGCAACGACTTATAGGAAGGCGAGACAAAATACGACTCCACAATTGGGATTAGTCTACACTAACGCACCGTCGTCGAATCACTCGCACGACTCCACAATTGGGGTTAATCTTGAAGGTGCGAAAAACACTAGAAAGGGGGGGGGGGTTTGAATAGAGTTTTTGAATAACGGGTATACTTTTAAGCTTTTTCAAAACTCAAAGATAAAAACTAGGTGCTGAATGTTAAGAAGTAAAGCACGCAAGTATTTTATCCTGGTTCACTTGAGATAAAAGCTCAAGCTAATCCAGTCCACCTGTGAAGGTGATTTCTTCCTTCTTCTGATGAAGGCAATTCACTAAAATCAATGAGTGTTACAACTGCACTTTGCAACCTGCTAAGTGACTAACAATACACTGACTTTCTCACTAGTATCCTCTTAAGAAGCTGATCTGCCGATCCTCTTAAGACTAGCTAAACACTGAATCAGCCTTGATTCAGTCCTCTCAAGATCCGACCAACCTTGGTCTCTTAAGGAACTTTACAATGTGATGTAAAAGGTTTCGGGTTTACAATAAGTGCTTCTAAAAAGCTAATAGTAAACTCAGATGTTTAAGAACAGTGAAGAAATAATGCTAAGAGATTGGTTCGTATATGTTGAATGTTTTCAGCAAGGTTCCTTAACATCTTTCTTCTTTCTTCAGCCTTTATATACTCCAAGACTTGTGATGTAGCCGTTGCTAGGGTTTTATCCGTTGGAGTGGCAATTCTGTAATATCAGACTGTTAGGCTGTACAAGGTAGGTGGCGGACAGACTGAGACTTGTACGACGTTGTACTATGATAGCGACATGTCCTTTCACCAGTTGACTTGTGATCGAAGACCTTCGGATGAACGTTGGTGAACCTTCTGATCATCGTCAGACTGAAGCTTGGATTCTTCTGACCTTGCAACTTCTGCTTCTGAACAAGTTCCTCAGAACTTCTTATCATCAGAGCTAGAATAGCTTGGGTCTTCAGAACCAACTTCTTGCAAGTCTTCAGAACTTGAGTCTTCTGCTTCTGGACCGTTCCACTGGAACATCTGGTCTTCAGAACTTCTGACTCGGGTTCTTCAGAACTTCTTGAGAGCTTCCATCTTCAGAGCTTCTGAAGTATTTTCCACTGTTCAGAACGAACATGGTAGGTTAAAGAGCTCTCTTTTTAGTAACTCTTGGTTCTTCTTCTTCTGAACGAATAGGCTTGGGTCAGATTCAGAACCTGTTTGTCACATCTTAAAAAGACAAACGTTAGGGTACCAAAATTGTTCATCATCACAAACCTTAATTGTAATCATCAAAACATAGAGATGCAACTACTGATCAAACCTTGATCTTACAATCTCCCCCTTTTTGATGATGACAAAACAAATATTTTGATGAACAATTTTTACACAATAAACTGAATACACAAGAGAGAAAAGATCAGAGATTAAACTTATCCTTGTGTAACGGTTTGTAATACTCTTTCTGAATCTGGGATAACACCTGCTTCTAAGCTAGGGTCTCCCCCTGACTCCCCCTGAATCTATGACTTGATGAGTTGGTGAAGAGTCTAGATTCGGAGTCTGGTTATGTGATCAGAATATACGCTTGAAGAAATGTATACTCATCAGAAGTGATGGTTCAGAACTTAGCGTATATCACATAATAACATAGAGTCTTGTCCAGATATAATTGGAATAAGGCGTCAGAAGCAAGATTAGTTCAGAATATGAACAAAATGTATTCCTTATTTGAGACGCTTGACAATATCTATGTGCTATAAGTATTTGATACTTGTTCTCCTCTACTGGTTTTATATAATATAAAAGTTTATCAAAACCATTTTATGTACTCCCCCTTTTTGTCATAATCAAAAAGAGTGAAAAACAAAACCAACACTAACAATAACAAGAAAGTGATGCAAAGAAGAGATGTTATTATTACTGAACGGAGAAAAAGTATAGAGGATTGAGAGGAATGAAGAAGACTAATCCTAGATACATAGGAAAGCTCGAGAATTCTTCATGGAGAGAAGTTGAAGGTGTAGAGGACGCATGTCCTGATCAATTGAGGCTAACTGAGTAGCCAGTTCTTCCTTCAAAGCGGTATTCTCCTGGACAGCCTCTTGATCCGCTTCATTGTGATCTTCTTCATATTCCAGAAGCATACAAATGCCCTGGAACTGATCTTCAACGTCCTTCCGGCGAGTGGTCAGACGGAGGAGGTCATTCAGAACTTCTTGAAGGTTCTGAAGACAGTGAGTCTGATGAGATGTGAGCCAACATTTCAGAAGATTCTCAATCTTCTCAAGAGCTTGAGAGATCTGAGAAGAAGATAGATTAACACTCCATGGAAAGACTTGGTCAAATACCATAGTCTTTAGTTCAGAAATCAAATCGACAGTAGTCATTTTGATTTAGAAGAGAGGAGAATTGATATGAATGGAGGAGAGTTGGATTGAGTGGTGAAGGAGAAGATGAACGCAGTGATTATAAAGAAGAAAAGTAACAGAAAAACATGCATAAAACTTATCAAATCATAAAAGCATGTGAGTTACTAAGTGGACGGTGCATGAATCATAGAATAAGAAATTAACACAGTCAACATGAAATAAATTCAGTCATAACAAATAAATGCATGCAGGATAGAAGTGAGGGATTCAAGGCTTGGAAGTGGAGGGAAGGTTTTCCATCAGATATTTCATTATTGCTTCCATTTTGCTTGAGGACTCATGAATTTGCCTGCTTTGCTCATTCTGAACACGTCCTTGTTGCTCAACCATCAAAAATAACCTCTGCTGATCATCCTGAATTCTGTCAATCCGGGCAGCAAGAATAGCAACTTCTGGAGCTGGAGCTGAGGTAGGAACTTCTGGAGCTGGAGCATGAGTAGCAAGTTCAGCCTCTGAGGACATTGCAGTATCAACTTGAATTAGCCCTTGCTTCTCAACTTCATTAGCATCTGCATCTTCCAGAATGACTATACCGTCAGAGCTGTCTTCTGCAACCTCTGCTGTAATCATCTCAGCATCTTCTGAAGTACATTCAGAGACAACACATGGTCTTTCAGCCATAGCTCTTCTTAAGGGTTCACAAACCCTGTGCAGCACTCTCTGCCTTTGCTCATAGGCCCTCTCAGATGCATCATGAACTCTTAGTCGTTTCTCCCTGCTAAGCTGCTTCTGAAGTTCATGAGCTTTGCCTTCTGACCATCTTTCAAAGGCAGACCATAGACCATCAGCAAGAGAGGAATCAAACTGATTATCAGTTACCTGATACAACCATTTCAGTCTTCTGGTGGCCTCTTCAGAGAACTCCTGAATGAGTTGAGTAAGATTTTGAGGTCGGAAAGAGGTTGCCAAGGTCAGAACAGTCTGAGAAGTTCTGGCAGCATTGGAGCTTGACGCATTTGAGCTATCAGGTCTGAGTTGTTCTGAAGGAATGGAATCAATCTCATGGTCCTTCTCTATGCCTGAGTGATCTGATTTATCCATGTGCTCAGCTTCAGAGATTGTAACTTGCCTTTGCCTTGAGGTAGCAGTCTTCTCAGGTGAGGTGAAACTCAGATCCCGTGAGTTGACTGCAGAGTAGTTGGACAAGGACACATAGGAAGACTCAGGAACATCTTGAAGCTGATCTTCAAAGTTGGAAGCTACTTGTTGAAGAGGCTTCACATTGAAGGGCGGTTCAAGAATCTGAACATCATCATCCTCTTTTTCTGCCTCAGCAGGGATCTCACCAGTTTGAGTTATCAGAAAGGTGTGTGAAGTGGATGGAGGCTTGGGAGTGAATTGTTGAACCAAGGTTCTCAGAGTAGCCTCACTTTGAACAATACCTTGAATGAAGGAATTGAAAGGAGGTACAGGTTCAGTTGGGATGGATGTGGAAGAGGTGTAAATTGGAATGGAATGGATGGTTGTGGTAGCTGTTTGGATGGTTGATTTAGGAGCTTGAGGTTCAGCTTGTGTTTCAGCGTGTGTTTCAGGTTGAGTGGGTGCTGTTTGGTTTGAGGTAGGCATGGAGGTAGATATAGGCAGGGGTTGTTCAGGAATAACTACTAAAGCAGAATCAGAGTTAATGCTTTCAGTAATTACCTTACTTGGGCTTCTGATGGATGTGGTTCTGGTGAGTTTTGCAGCCCTTGCTGGATCAGAAGTGCTTTTGGATCTTCTTTCCCTTGTGCTTCTGAAGCAGGTTCAGATGCTTGTTCTGCTTCTGCCTCTTTCTGCTGAAGTGGACCCCTCAGAGGAAGCTTCCTTCTCTTCACTAAGGGTACAACATCAGAATCAGTGGATTCTTCAGCTTCTGAAGATTCCCTTATAACCTGAAGCACATCCTGGATGATCTCACAGTCATCCTGCTCATCTTCCTCTTCATCATGGATAACTTTTCGTCTCTTAGCCAGAGGAACATCATCGTCTTCAGTCTCCTCACTTGAGGAGTCTTCCCATGAGTCTTCAGAGCTTTCAGATTCAGACACTTGACATGATTGAACTGAGGTTCTCTTAGGAGGTCTTTCAGGAGAGGGTTCCCTGACGACCACAGTCTTGGATACAGCTTTCTTCTTTGTAGGTTCCTCTATTAGAATCCCTTTGCCCTTAGGATCTGAAGGCTTGCTGCTTGTTGCCCTCTTTGATTTCCTTGTTGCCAACTCAGGGGGACTTTCAGGAAGTGTTTTGACAAACTCCTCAAGAGTGATAGGATCTCCTTGTCTTCTGAGCATTCTCACATACTCCAGAATGCATGCTGGATTATCCTTTTTGGACCAAAGAGGAAAATCATCAATAGGGTAGTTCCTCTGACGAACTTCATCAGAAGTGTCTTCTCTGGGAACAACATGAACTTTCTCAATGATCTGCATTTTCTTCAACTTTGTTCCATTCAGAGCATCGCCAATAGACATGGCCAGATCTTCATGAAGTCCAATGTCTGACAGGGTCTTGACAAGCTTATTCTGGACAAAGATATCTGACAGCAACCTTCCATACGGAATGTAAGAAATGAACCTCATGTTCTCCGAAGCTGTGGTCCTTGATTTCTCAACGCATTCCTTCAGATAGTTGAAGAGTAGAAATGGCAGACATATAGGCTCACCAATAGAAATATAGTACATGATTACCTTTTGAGTTGCATTTAGGTAATCAGTTCCTCCAGTTCTGGGGTGAATGCAGTGGATGAAGATCTTCTGCCAAATCTTCATCTGAGGCTTCAAGTCCTTTATGTTGTACTTGGTTTTCTCCTGAGACCAGTTATCATAAAGCGCCTTGTTGACCACGTTCTTCATCCCAGGAACATTTGCATCAACGTTTTTAATCCTTTTACCTTGCTGGAACTCCATACCTAGCAGTTTTGCAATGGATTCTTCAGAAATCACAATTTTCTTGTCCAGCACATGAGAGACGACATAGTAGTCGTTGCAAACTGCGTTTTTCCAGAACTCTACAACCAATTTGTGACAGATCGGACCACAGAGTCTATTGAAGTAGCCAGACCACCCTTGCATGTTGACTTGATCCCTGATGTCGAACCCATGTTCAGCCAGATTGTCAAAATCAACTCTTGCTTCACAGCACACATTCAGTTCTTCTACTTTCTTGACACATGTGACTATATTTGGCGCATTTAGAATCTTCTGAGCTTCTTCAAATCTTTGATTCTCTTGTTCTTCGACAGTTTGTTTGGAAGAAGCAGAAATATTTACCTTAGGTTTCCTCGATTTGCCCATGATTCTCAGAGAATGAGGTTTAGGGTTCAGAGAGAAAGGGGAAATGTTGGAGGGAGGAGTATGAATGAATGCAATGCACACGAAGAGTTTGAAAACCGTCAGTGTAAGTGTGTGGAAGATCGTGTGTGACAGTGCATATAGTGGGTTTAATGGTAACCGTTGACAGTTTTAAAGAATTAAAGGCAAAATCAACGGTTATAAAATAGATAGTCTGAAAATAGCATAGTAGAGGAGAGTAGGCATCATCATTATAGCAGATATACCACGCGACTCAAGGAACTATGTCACAAATGAAGTGACACGTGTATTGTTGCCTACCACAGAAGTTTAACCGGTGGGTTAAGTGCTTCTGATCGAGTAGCTTCTGAAGGGGTAACATTTGATGACTTCAGAGGTACCAGGGTCAGAAGTTCTGAAGAAAACCTTACTCTGGACAAAAGTCCATGTTCAGGTTTTCAAGAATAAATAAAAACCTATCTTCTGCTAAGGGCTTAGTAAAAATATCTGCCCACTGATGGTCAGTATCAACATACTCTAATGATAGAGTGCCCTTCTGAAAATGATCACGAATATAATGATACTTTACCTCTATATGCTTTGCTCTTGAATGTAGAATGGGATTCTTGCTGAGTGAGATAGCAGCTGTGTTGTCACAGTAGATAGGAACCTTCTTCATAGACAAACCATAGTCCTCCAGATGATTCTTCATCCATATGGTTTGTGTACAGCAAGTGGTAGCTGAGACATACTCTACTTCTGCAGTTGATAGAGCAATTTGGCTTATGGAGAGCAAGTTATGTATTAATCCATCCACCAGAAGTACGTCGTTGATGACTGGAGTTTTTCCATCTCCTATGGAACCTTTTCCAATGATTTTTCCCTTCTGGTTTCCTCCAAAGCCAACGTCTCCTCCTGACTTAAGCGGTGTCAGTTCTTGGAATATAGACCTTGTGCCCGTCATGTGTCGTGAGCATCCACTGTCCAGGTACCATGACAGGTGTCTTAACTGAGCTACATAAAATGTCTGTATCAGGAATAATTTTTGTTTTAGGTACCCATATCTTGGGTCCTTTCTTGTTAGTTTTCCCAGAAGTTCTTGGAACTTTGGGTGCAACAGAAGGATAATGCAAAGGAACTTGATTATAATATCTAGACATGTCAAGTTTGAATTTTGCTTTTGGTTTTACTACCTTTGGTGTAACCTTTTCTGGGATGATAGTGCCAGCGGGAACGAAATGCTTATGTAAAGGTACGCGTTTGGACTCAGATGACTCATCTTTCATGGATTGAAAGTAGCCAAGGCCACTGTTCCCATTTCTGCTCATGCCATAGATCATTGAAGCCATAAGACTTCTGTCTATGCCCTTTGCAAGGAACTTTTGAAACGCTTTCTCATATTTTGTCTCATACTTAACATCAGATGATGCAAGTTGGTCTTCTAGCACATCATTTTTAGCACGAAGAACAGCATTGTCATTAACAAGAGTATAATTTTCTTCCATGAGTTCAGAGACTGACTTCTCATGAACTTCTGAAGAACTAGTTTTAACAGCATATTTCTTTTTAAGCTCTTTATGCTTATTTAGCAGAATGTCATGTTTCTTCATTATTTCAGATAAAGCAGTTCTTAGCTCAGATAGAGAAAAGTTAGAGAATACCTCATCGTCATTCTCAGAGTCTGAATCATCTTCTGAAGCTTCAGCACCTCTGCTGGTGGTAGCCATCAGAGCCTCCACAGCTTCATCTTCTTCTGACTCAGCTTCATCAGAGTCAGTAGCATCGAAGGTCACAAGAGCTTTCTTCTTGAAGACTTTTCTTGGTCTCTTATCCTTCTTTAACTTGGGACAGTCACTCTTGTAGTGCCCAGATTCCTTGCACTCGAAGCAAGTGACTTCCTTTCCAGATGATTTCTTCTGACCAGATGAAGATTCATATCTTCCTGAACTTTTCTTTGGTCCTTTGCCCTTGCTATGTCTGTTCTTCCAGAGTTTGCTTAACCTCTTTGTGAAAAGAGACAGCTCTTCATCACCAGACGCGTCTGATAGCTCTTCAGATGAATCTTCCTCTTCTGCCTGATAAGCTTTCGCTTTGTCAGACTTTGACTTAAGAGCAATAGACTTGTCTTTCTTTTGAGGCTTGTCCCCTTTGAGTTCAATCTCATGACTTCTGAGATGACTCACGAGTTCTTCTAACTTCAACGAGTTCAAATTCCTGGAGAGTTTCAGGGAAGTGACAAAAGCTCTCCACTCCTTAGGCAAACTTCTGATAATCTTCTTGACATGATCACCAATAGAGTAGCCCTTGTTTAGAACTCTGATTCCAGCAATCAAAGTTTGAAACCTTGAGTACATCTCCTCAATGGTTTCACCAGATTCCATCTTAAACTGCTCATATTGTTGTATGAGAGCAAGAGCCTTGGTTTCCTTGACCTCTTCATTTCCTTCATGCGTCATGACCAAGGAGTCAAAGATGGATTTAGCTGTTTCCTTGTCAGAGATCTTCTCATACTCAATATATGATATTGAGCTGAATAGCATAGGCTTCGCCTTGTGATGATCCTTCAAACGCTTCTTCTGAGCGTCAGTCATTTCAGAACGGGGGATCTTCACTCCTGAAGCATCTACTGGATCAGTATAGCCTTCAATGACCATATCCCAGAGATCTGGGTCAGTGCCAAGGAAATAACACTCTATTCTATTTTTCCAGTACTCAAACTTTTCACCGTCAAAGATTGGTGCTCTGAGTTGATTGTTGTTGTTGTTGTTGTCAGCGGAAGTATTGGCTTGGGCCATTGTTTGTTTTTCACACAAGGTTCTGGATCACTGAACACTGTTAGGTGTTAAAATCAGAACCGGAGCTCTGGTGCCAATTGAAGGTGCGAAAAACACTAGAAAGGGGGGGGTTGAATAGAGTTTTTGAATAACGGGTATACTTTTAAGCTTTTTCAAAACTCAAAGATAAAAACTAGGTGCTGAATGATAAGAAGTAAAGCACGCAAGTATTTTATCCTGGTTCACTTGAGATAAAAGCTCAAGCTAATCCAGTCCACCTGTGAAGGTGATTTCTTCCTTCTTCTGATGAAGGCAATTCACTAAAATCAATGAGTGTTAGAACTGCACTTTGCAACCTGCTAAGTGACTAACAATACACTGACTTTCTCACTAGTATCCTCTTAAGAAGTTGATCTACCGATCCTCTTAAGACTAACTAAACACTGAATCAGCCTTGATTCAGTCCTCTCAAGATCCGACCAACCTTGGTCTCTTAAGGAACTTTACAATGTGATGTAAAAGGTTTCGGGTTTACAATAAGTGCTTCTAAAAAGCTAATAGTAAACTCAGATGTTTAAGAACAGTGAAGAAATAATGCTAAGAGATTGGTTCGTATATGTTGAATGTTTTCAGCAAGGTTTCTTAACATCTTTCTTCTTTCTTCAGCCTTTATATACTCCAAGACTTGTGATGTAGCCGTTGCTAAAGTTTTATCCGTTGGAGTGGCAATTCTGTAATATCAGACTGCTAGGCTGTACAAGGTAGGTGGCGGACAGACTGAGACTTGTACGACGTTGTACTATGATAGCGACCTGTCCTTTCACCAGTTGACTTGTGATCGAAGACCTTCAGATGAACGTTGGTGAAGCTTCTGATCATCGTCAGACTGAAGCTTGGATTCTTCTGACCTTGCAACTTCTGCTTCTGAACAAGTTCCTCATAACTTCTTATCGTCAGAGCTAGAATAGCTTGGGTCTTCAGAACCAACTTCTTGCAAGTCTTCAGAACTTGAGTCTTCTGCTTCTGGACCGTTCCATTGGAACATCTGTTCTTCAGAACTTCTGACTCGGGTTCTTCAGAACTTCTTGAGAGCTTCCATCTTCAGAGCTTCTGAAGTATTTTCCACTGTTCAGAACGAACATGGTAGGTTAAAGAGCTCTCTTTTTAGTAACCCTTGGTTCTTCTTCTTCTGAACGAATAGGCTTTGGTCAGATTCAGAACCTGTTTGTCACATCTTAAAAAGACAAACGTTAGGGTACCACAATTGTTCATCATCATAAACCTTAATTGTAATCATCAAAACATAGAGATGCAACCACTGATCAAACCTTGATCTTACAAATCTTAATAACGCACCGTCGCTTTCATTTTGCCACTTCTTCGGATATGTCGTTATTCCCTGACAGAATTTCATATGATGGTTCAACCTAACCGGTTCCAAACCACAACAAAACATGCAGAATGTCATGAGGTTAGTCAACACAACATTGGAATCGTCGTCATCACAATCTGAACTTATCAAAAATAACTCCTTATTGAGTATCTGGTTGCCCACTAGCAAAGGCATCTCTTGCCAACGCTCGCATCTCAAATTTATCATAAATCACAATATTCAATTCATATGCCAAAGCATAATAACATGATTTCAAGTTTAATACACATATTTCAATACTTGCATCATGAAGTTTAAACAAACAAACATCATATAAACAAGCATCATATAGCACAATCACATGCAGACAAGTCTAGATCGAGTGCCCTTACCTTAGAAAATTAATCACTTTCGAAAATGCTAAGCTTCAATATTCTAGCTTTCGCTCCCAAAACTCTAAAATCTTCTCACACTCAAACCATAAACTCAAGAACTTTCCCTAAAGATTAATACAGTCACAACTAGTAGTTAATGTGTCTCAATGTTTGTGTTTCTTGACTTTCCCCTCAACTGACTTGCCTCCCCCTTTTATAGTATAACCCCTTCATCCAAAATTGTTGCACGTCATGCCCCTAGTCCATAGGTTTTCCAGCAAAGTTTCTCCCTGGCCTACACGTTCATTTATTTGATCCTCATCATACTTCCTGGAGTATTTTGGACAAACACCTCATGCTATAGCTTCATAGATTAGCCAGCGCAATTACACGTAATTTTTATTAATCCTCGTCATGCTTTTTCTTTCACACCTCAAGCTTCATCATTTTTTTTTAATTTTCCCTTGTTCCGTTTCAGGTACGTTTATCTCCTAAATTCAATGTATAAACAAATAGGTTAAGTATAGATAGTGTAGGATTTAACTTATAGAGTTAAAAGAAAATTATAGAGATGATAAATTGTTATTCTAAAAAATATGAGAAGCTCAATAAAATAATAAAATATGAATTAAGATCACTTTAAGCAAATTTAAATGATTAAGGAACAAAGTATTAGTATAATATATACATTTTCCTCCGTCATTCTCGAGACTTATGATTCTACGTATATTTATATTTTTTCTTTCTTTCTTTTACCGTAGTCACTTACGTGACAATTCCTCAACTTTATATCCTTTTTCTTCTTTTTTTTCTTCTTAACTTTAACTTTATTTCCTTTTCTTTTAAGTAAGAAAATGATAATCATATTATATAAACACACAAGGTACAATGAACTTAAGCTTAATTGCGTTTATCGCATTTAAACCGATAAATAACTATTTAATTAAACGCTTAATTAATCTGGGTCTTACAAAAGTCGCGTTTGCTCGCCATTCATGCTGACTTCCCGTCCCGTACTGGCTGGCATCTTGACCCCGCTACCGGTTTCCGTTTTTATTCTGGACTGACCATGTTGTGGTGCAGGGTACCCGGATCAGATGAGCTTGGCTACCTAGTGACCATACCCCTCATGTTCTCATTCTATATGCTGAGGCATGCCCAGAGGTTCCGTCCGCCCGTTCCTGATCCGCCACCACAGCCTCAGCCGGAGGTGGATCCAGCGCCCCAGGCCGGATTGTATCCTGATCCGCAGGTTGGTGTGGACCCGATGCCCTAGGAGGAGCCATTCCGACCCGTACCGATCCGAGTCAGGAGCCCACAGAAGCTATTTGTGCCTAATCAAGCACCTTAGGAGCCATTAGGTTCTCCGCCCTAGAGGACTGCGCCTCGTCTTAGGTCGACAGCAAGGAAGAGGGTGCGGTCACCAAGCTTTTCCAGAGATGCCCGAATCTACAGACAGCTGTTCGTGAAACCTGATGGATTGTGGGAGAGAGTGCCTATGCCAGTGCCGGAGGGGGGGAGCAGTGGTGGCATGGAGGAGGATCCGGAAGAGGAGGAGGTTGGGGAGTGAAGCTGTATGGTCCGATGATAGTTCTCACCAGTTTTCTTAATTAATTAAGTTTATGTTTGATGATGCCTTGTGGGGGATGTGTATACCCTCACTTGAACGCTCTCTTGCTTCTGTCATTCGAACTTTATAGTGGCCTTGGCCACTCATGCTATGTGTTTAATGTTTCATTGTGTGCTAACTTGCTTGCCTTTAGGTATACGGTCATCCATCTGAAAAGGTTAGAGGGGAACTATGCGACTATGAGAAGTCGTAAGTGGTCTCTGAATCGATGCATCATTAGAATGGTAACACTAACACTAACACTAATGCGACAAAAAAACGGCTCACTCATTCATAAGTGATAGGAGTTGGGTGAATACGTCACTTGTGGAAGAGGGACGCCACAGAATGTCAGTTTTGACTTTTACTTAGAAGCTTTGAAAATATGGTCTTAAATGCCTCGCCGTCTTTAGGATCGCTAGGACTGCCTTTTCAATCCTTTGGCAACGCACTTCTGCACCTTGCAAAGTGTGGCAGACAAAACATATGACTTTATACTTTTTGTGCACTTCTTGTAGCAAAACTGTGTTGACCGCCGCATCGGTGACCGCTAAATAAAGGATCAATGGACCTCCGGGGTTGGTTTAGATAAAACCGGCGAGGTTGCCAACAATTCTTTCAACTTGTTGAACGCTTGCTCGCATGATTCAGTCCATTGAAATGTTGAGTTCTTTTTTAAACGCGTAACGAACGGGGCAGCCTTGTCGCCAGCCCATGGTAAAAAG
The DNA here is from genome assembly GCF_012489685.1 of Lotus japonicus. Classification (NCBI taxonomy): domain Eukaryota; kingdom Viridiplantae; phylum Streptophyta; class Magnoliopsida; order Fabales; family Fabaceae; genus Lotus; species Lotus japonicus. The sequence continues at coordinate 29,733,849 of NC_080045.1, read as the reverse complement.
CGGGATAAGGCCGCTAGTCGTCCTGTCAACCTTTGCACTTCACGAACGTTAGTCGGGCTTTACATTTCCAGGATGGCCTTGCACTTGTCTGGATTTACTTCTATTCCTCTGGATGTGATCATGAACCCTAGGAATTTCCCTCCTTGAATCCCAAAAGAACATTTTTCTGGGTTTAGCTTCATGTTATACTTCCTTAGTTGAGCAAATGCTTCTTCCAAGTCTTCACAATGTTCTTTTGCCCTAGCAGATTTGACAATCATATCATCTACATAGACTTCCATATTCCGCCCCACTTGTTTTGCAAATATTTTATCCATTAAGCGCTGATAGGTAGCCCCAGTATTCTTTAGGCCAAAAGGCACCGTCCTGTAACAATAGTTAGCCTGGTTTGTCATGAAGGTCGTGCTATCTTCGTCACGACGATGTATCATGATTTGGTTATAACCAAAGTAGGCGTCCATGAGACTTAAGAGTTCATTTCCCGAGGCTCCATCCACCAGTTTGTCCACATTTGGAAGCGGATACGAGCCCTTTGGTCATACTTTGTTTAAACTTGTTTAAACTTGTGTAATCTGTACACATTCTCCATTTTCCATTGGCCTTCCGAACCATAAATACGTTCGCCAGCCAGGTTGGGTATTGTGCCTCCCGGATAAACTGAGCCTCAATCAACTTTTGTGTCTCAACTTGTACCGTTTTGTCCTTCTCCTTGCCCATCCGTCTTCTCGCCTGAACGATAGGCTTGGCTCCCGGTCGAAAAGCCAACTTGTGTGTAATGACATTTGGATCAATTCTTGGGACATCCTTGATCGTCCAAGCAAACAAGTCCAAGTTTTCTCCCAACAAGGAGATCAGGCGAGTTTCTTGTTCTCTTGACAATCCACTTCCAATCTTTAAGACTTTATCCTTCCCTTGTGTTGGTTTTGTTTCCTCAATAGGTTGGGGGCGCAAGTCTTCATGGGGGAAAATCTCGGTGATCCTGTGACTTTCCTTGGCAGCCTTGCGCCCATAAAGAGATACACTTTTGAGATAACATTTTCTCGCCGCTTCTTGATCTACGCGCAATATTCAAATTTTTCCATTACATGCTGGATATTTGATTGTCAAATGGGCAGTTGAGATCACGGCGCAAAGTTTGTTGAGTGTATCGCGACCGGGTAGTGCATTATAATTCTCCCGGCAAGCGAGGACAAGGAACTTGACTTGGAACATTTTGACGAATTCTCCTTCGCCAAAAGTCGTTGGGATTTCCACATATCCCCTTACATTTACCCGATCGCATGTGAATCTGACCAATGTCCCAGGATATGGCTTCAAATCTGACTCCTTGAGTCTTAAGCGATCAAATGCATCGCCATAAATAATGTCAGCCGAAGATCCTTGGTATATGAATACTTTCTTAGTTTTGTAATTGTTGACCCTGATTGTTATTACAATGGGATCATTGTCCTGTGGAATGACATGTGTGAAATCCCGCGGCATGAATGTGATTGGAGAGTGATTCAACCAGCACGCCCCCTCGTAAGCTTTACGTACTGAATGAACCGCCGCCACATGCCTCTTTCTGGCCTTGCTAGAAAGCTCGCCGCCGCCGAATCCTCCCGCAATGGATGCACACTGCCCAGAAGGATCGCCCGATTCCTCAACCACTTCTTTGTTGTTCTCTTTTTTATCTTGAACTGTTTTGGCAGGTTCCTGGCCTAGGTTGTCCTTGACATAATTTGTTAAGTGTCCTGCTTTAATCAGTCGATCAATCTCCCTCCACAAAGTCCAACAATTATCTGTAGTATGCCCCAGTGCTTTATAAAATTCACACCACCTGTTGGTGTCTACGTTGGTCGGGGGTCGCTGAGGAGGTGGTGGATATTGCACAGCATTTGTCTGACCAATAGTCCGTAAGATAATACTCAGCGGGGCTTTCAACTTGGTTAATGGTGTCGTGTTTTGCGCGGCGGTTGATTGCGACGCTTGTCCTTACGACGCACCTTGGGCATTCCTATGCCATGTGTTTCTTTGGAAGCCTTGTCTCACATGTTGGTATGGCCCAGGCCTTGGCTGACGAAGGGTTTGAACTGGTCTCGACTCTTTACTGACTTTTGACTTCTTAGATGATGGTGTACCTTGTTGTACGCCGTTACGCCAATCCTCTCTCTCCTTCTTGGTTTGGTCATCTTGTTCTATTAAGATAAATTCCTGGACTCTAGACCTTAAGTCCATCATATCCTTTGTCGGACGTCTTGTTAAATCGCGATTCAGCGGGCTCGCCCGCAAGCCGTTTTTGAAGGACGCCAGACATACATCGGGGATGTCGTCCTCCAGCTGAACAGCCATCTTAATGAACTACGCCATATACGCCTTCAGTTTCTCGCCTGGCTGTTGGTGTATGTTGATTAAGTCAAAGATAGTTGCCTTGGTGGTCTGATTTGCCGAGAACTGAGTTAGGAATTTGGTGGACATATTAGTGATATTATCTATAGAAAAAGGTGGCTGTTTAATGAACCTTGTCATTGCCATGCCTTTAAATGTTGAAGGTAATAAACGACATTTCACCGAATCCGTCGCCCAGCCAATCACCATTTTCGTGTTGAAATACCGCAAATGGTCCATTGGATCAGAGTCGCCAGAATAAGTACCCAACATCATTGTTTGTAAGTGTTCTGGAATTTCTACGGCCTCCACCGCAGGCACAAATAGTTGAAATTCAACCACATCCTCAGCATCCTCAGCATCCACGCGCTGACCCCGTCGAAAATCCCGCATGTGGTTCAAATACTCCACCTGAGCTTGCAAATGCTCGTTCTGTCGTTGAACTTCCTGCAAAGTATCTAAGACGTGCTTCAAGGCTACTGGGGTGATACCTGTGATCACCTTTTGCTCCTTTGTAGGCTCCTTTGCTTTCACTCCGTCCAGATCTATGCGTGTCGGCGTCGGAGGACGCCACCGAACACCTAAATCGGACCTTGCTACCAAATCTGAAGGTTTTCCCAGAGTGGGTTCCTTCGTCGGGGAGGCACGCGACCGCACCACCACCGAATGAACACTCTCCGACGAAGCCTCTTGCTCCGATTCAAAATGTATTGCTAGGTTATTTTCGCGATCTCCGCCTCGTCTGCCGTGACGACCTCTACCTCTACGGCGAGGTTCACGGCGTCCAACGCCACAAGATCGTCTTTCCATCAGCTGCAACTCTCTCCCTCGTATGTCACTGGTAGATCTAGGTCAGAGCCACAGACAGCGCCAATGTTCCGTACTAAGACTTACTTAGAGTATATCGGAATATTCTTAGTAAACCTAGTAGAGCATAAATGGAAAGATAATGTAAAATAAAGGAATATTCTCATTAGTCATTAAAAAGGTGTCTGGTACAAAAATTGACACCTTTTATATAGTAGGTGTAGTCTTTATCTAGAAGATTCATAGATTTGGGTCTTTTATAAGTAAGGCCCAAATCCCAATACGAATAAGACAAAATGGGCCCAGACTCGTACGCGTGGCCCGTTACCACTTGCTATGCTGACAGTCGCCCATACTGATGGTCTCTTAGCCGCCCTTATGACTGCTCTTACTCCATTCACGATCCTATGTTTACCAACGGGGCGGGCGAAGGTTCATGTATGCCCGCCCGGTCCAGATATAATTAAATTAAAACTTTTTAGAATTTAATATATGAAAGCCCAATTATAAGTATATTTTAGGAATTTAAAATATGTTGAGTAGTGTGGTTAGCAAATGTGGTGCTAGAAATAGCAATCCCCAATTAATAATGAATGGGCCTGCTCCCAGACCCAAATTTAAAGAAGGCAAAATTGGGAGAGATTGATTGACTGTGGCCGGCGAGGAATATCACGCAATAGATGACGTGATTCTCTCTTATGTGTTGAATGCGGGTACCTTCTTCTTCTGGTTCTTCTTCCTCCGTAGTTAATTTTAATATCAAATTACTAAAAATCCTTCTTTCTTTTTTAATTTATTTATCAGCTCGACATTAGGTAATCTAGCTAATCTTCTTCCTTCATGATAGAGAATAAATGATCGAAAACCAATTTAACCGTTCTTGGTTTCAAATTCCTATAATTGTTTGTTGTATCAACAATGCAGTTAGGTGTGGTTTTTTTTTGGTTTTAGAGTTATGTTTTCATTTATTTTATACTATAAATGTTCCTTTTTCAAACTTTTTGTTTTGTTATTGCTATCTGTTTAGCTGAATTTTGATCATGTGCACTAGAACCTAAACTATCTGCAGATTCCTCCAAAATTCCTCTAATGTTGCCTTTGTTGCTTTTGAATTTGGAAATGTATTTTTTGTAGGTTTGTATGATTTCTTTCATGTTACTAATATGTTTTCAGTTTTACAACATTTATTCTACATCAGTTCGAACAAATAATTTTTAAAGAAAAAAAATAACAATACATGTCTGCTGATTTTGTAATGTATGCCCACTCATATCATATTAGGAGGCTGGTTCCTCCTAAAGTTTGTTTTACTAACCCAAGCCCAGAATGTGAGGTTAGCCATGAAAACTATCATTTTCAGTTAAATCAAAAGGAAAAGAATTTACTGATCCAAGTAGCTCCTATATTTTGTGTATCTAACCCATGTTTTCTTAGCCCAAAAACAGAAAACTGGTTAGGTTTTTGGAAGAACTAAATTTTTTGCAAGCGATGAATGAAAGCGATGAATGAATGAAAGACATCCCAAAATTCATATTCTTTGCCTGCTCAACTTTGAGTATAGCAACCATTTCACCATAACTAAATACAATATGTAACAACGAAGTTACATTCGTGACTTTTATTTTCAAGCCACTTGTTGGATTGGTATGTGAAATCTCAGTTCTTTTTAGTTGCATAAGTTATTTTAACTATGGATAAAGTGGCTGTTAAAATTTGATGTATATGTAAACATCTAGGACACTAATATCCACCTTGCATAGCAGTTCGTTTCAAACTCAGCCTCATCCCTAACCAGGTACGGATGGAAAGGGAGAGAAAGAAGTATATCTTGTCCACAACAACCGCACAACACCCTTGCTTATAGCACCCAACTCCTTCACACTTCACCTATTCAACAAAGCTGCAGTATCAACCAAACTAAAGCCAATTAATGTTCCCATGGATAAAATCAAACTATAACACGACCAAACTACTGCACCAAAAATGTTACCTCTTCTATTATCCACATGGTTTTGTTTTGAAGATTGGCTTTTGTTCTTAAGTAGTTATATTTGAATTTGGCAAGGATACCTTATAATATTTTGATCATATTTTAGAGCACCTTTATCTTAAGCATATCTTCGAGCTATGAAGGTAATTTAGACTATTATTAGCTTCTTTACCTTTTTACTTAAATTGGTGTTTTCCTTATTTCATTAGGATTAGGAGTCGCAGTTTTCTTATTCAAGTAGAACTACCCATTACTGTCAATGAGGGTAAATACTGTGTTTTGTAAGATTATACCCATAGATTATACCAATATTCTCTGTTTCCTTTTTCCTCTTCCTATTCCAAAAATACTAAGCCCTATGATTCTATCAAGTTACACAAGTACACTATTTAAAACTCTATAATAAAATTAGCTGATGATTTGAGGTAAAAAGTCTATTTGTAGTTGGCCCACACCATTACATTGTCATACTTTATACAATGTTAATGTTAAGACCTGTGACCCAATAGCAGGCCCAAACAAATCACTTGTTCAAGAGGTGGTTGGGCTCAAGATATAGAGAGTATATTCTAGAAGGGGCAAAAAGGAAATTAGAGCTGAGGGATAACTAACTAACAGCTAGCTGTTGAGAGAGAGTGTGAGAGCTGATTGTAATCCCAGAGTATAAGGGACGTTGAAAGAGGTAGAGAAGGTATCTGGTGTATTCTAGTGCATAGAAATGAATAGGAAGCTTTGAGCTTCCTATAGGAGCCTAGCTCTGGTCAGAATCAGGAGATATTACTCCCTTTCTGTATTTCCCAGTTCCATTAATAAGCAATCAAATACATTTCAGTTCTTTTGTGTGTCTCTGTGGATTTCTTTGTTGAGGTACTCAACAGTTAATTACTAGAGTAGCTAATTAGCGCCTATAATACTTATTAGAAAAAATCCTCTCATTAAAAGTAACACTAGCTTGTAGTAGTTAATTTTTTTCTATTGAGATGTTATGTTTTTATTGGATGGACATGCAAGTGGATAGGAAAAGTAAAACAGGTGGTTTCAACCTAAAAACTAATCCTTACACCTTCAGAATTAGTTCATATACAACCAATGCTTTCCTGCTAGAACTCCGCTTATGCTCACGTAGCCAGTCCAAATCCCGGACAAAGAGGAAGACCTCGCACGTAAAATCTGTCGATATTATGGATCAATGTGGAGCATCCCTAACTATATATGGAGCTAGGCTGTATCACAGGGGTGTAAGAAATTTTGACAGAGGAGTAATGGAAAGACCATTGCATGTATTTGAAAATATTAAGGGGGTTTATTGTTAACAAAATATACTTTTGATGCTTGATAGTCAAAGGTCTACATTACAGGGATAAAATGTATTTTCCACTTATTAATTTGATTTTTGTTTATTTTCATCTTGGAAGTATAACACTCTTTTAGTGGTTTCATTTGGTTCTAGGAACAAGTAGGATCACCTTAATTGATCAGTTACATGTGAGAATACCTCATAAAACTCTTCTCCCAGACATCTACAAGGTATGAAATTATAGTATATATTGAGATTCATAATTATTTGTTTCCCTTTGCTCAGAAGTTGGAACTCATAATATAGGTCGTTTTGGTGTTTTGGTAACATGGAAACCAGATATAGATATAGCTTCCAACTTCCCAAGATTTCTGACATTTTATTAAAGAGTTTGAACAAGAAAAGTGAGAGTATATTTTCTGGGGGCATGCTTTTTTTGCCATTGTTCGGTTTTTACCATAAAAGCTCAAGTTTTTGAAACAAAGATTAATTATATTTTCTGCACAATATTTATCCATAATTTAATCAAGCTCATGATTTTATTTTATTTTCCCATGTATATCAATCTCATTTCTATTTGTTAACAGTTCCATCCCATTACCGGGAAAAAACAAGTCTCCTTGTCTACAGTACAAGAGTAATTTTAAAATGTTACCATGGTAGCGTTTGGTAGACAGGTGGGAACGGAACGGAACAGGACACATGGGTTCCGTTCTGTGTTTGTCGTGTTTTTAAGATGGAACGGAACGGGACAAAAGGCTCCAGGAACGGGACACTTTGGTTCCCTGGAAAAGGGTGGAACGGAAGGGAACGGAACGGAACACTCTCTTAAAACTTTTGCAAGTTCAAAAATACCCCTAATTTATATTTGAAATTTTATGTATCTAAACAGTTTAAAATCACTTATAAAACTGAAAGCACTTATTATATTTGTAGAACAAAGTTAAATAAAAATCAACTTTTTCAAAAAAATCACTTAAAATAAAATCAATTATTTTTTTCAAAACTAAAATCACTTTTTGTAAGCAATGATAAACGAGTCAATTAGAGTGCGTTTGATTCAACTTATTTTAGAAAAATCACTTTTTAATCAAAAAATCACTTTTAAAATCAAAAAATCACTTTTTTAATCAAAAAAATCACTTTTAAAATCAAAAAAATAACTTTTTTAATCAAATATCATTTTTTGTGTTTGTTTCAGCTGAAGCTGAAAACAGATTATTTGAAACAGTTACTTTAGCTTATCATGAAAACCTATGATGATAGATGAGAGGAGATAAAAAAGTGATTTTAATTAGAGTAATCAAACACGAATCAACTTAATTAAGATAAAATCAATTATTTTTTCAAAAGTAAAATCAGTTTTTGTATGCAATGATAAACGAGCCAATTAGAATGCGTTTAACTCAACTTATTTTGGAAAAATCACTTTTTCTGTTTGTTTCAGCTGATGCTGAAAACAAATTATTTGAAACAGTTACTTTAGCATATAATGAAAATCTATTATGATAGATGAGGGGAGATAAAAAAAAAAGTGATTTTAAGTAGAGTAGTCGAACACGAATCAACTTATGCTTTTCTCAAAATCTCTTAAAAAAATTATAATTAAAAATCAATATTTTTAATCTAAATAAACGCACTTAAAATAGCTTAAATAGATAATTAGGTTTATGCTTTTTTCAATAGCATACTGAAACAACTTAAACAATATATAAGTGATTATTTTAAAGAAATAAGTGATTATTTCATGAAGTAAGCAATAACAAACTATTTCTATGCAAAATGTTCAATTGAGTTCAATTTGTTTTCCTCAATTAAATATTAAACATGTAGGGTTATATATGTAATTAAAATCATGGTTCTGTTCTATTGACTTGGAGTTACCAAACACAACACATAAAACATTATTGTCCTGTTCCATCCTGTTCTGTCCCGTTCCGTTCTGTTCTGTCCTGTTCCGTTCCGTCACCAAACGCTACCGGGAAAAAACAAGTCTCCTTGTCTACAGTACAAGAGTAATTTTAAAATGTTACCATGTCTGTGCTGGGTAATATTGGTACTCCTTACGTCCCATGACTAAGTATCAAATACCCACTCAAGTATAAAACAAGGTGCTTGCTGTGGTACATTGACTCAATTCAAGGCGTGGTACCCAAAATGAGTTAAATTAGTAGTAAAAATTTATGGTGCTTGCTGTGGTACCTTAATCCAGATCAAGGCGTGATACCCTAAAATTATATAGAGCAATAGAAAACATACAATTCAAACTTAGAGGAAGAGGATGGAGAAAGATTTAGAGGTTTAATATGGGTGGAGCATGAAGGAAGAAGATCCGGACATTAAAGGAATTTAGATGATCTCTCAAAATTGCAAATTGAACTAAAAACCGTAATTTTTATATTGTGTACTATATAACATAAACAAGCTTAAAAAGTGTATGTTATTATTCATTAAGTCGATTATTAACCTTTTTAAAATTGCAATAGTAAATCCTTTCACCTTTTTTCAACAAAATTATAACTTAAAATATCACATAGGGTACCACACCCAGAAAAAATTCTGGGTACCACAGAATTTACCAAAATTTATATATCTGTTAAAAGTTCAATTTTATTATATCATAGTAATGTAGTATTCCATTGTTAGAGACGTGAAATTTGTTTGTTGTGTATTTTAACCTTTGTTATTCCGTCAAATATGGTCATTTGATGCGCATCGGTACCACCATTGTTCATCTTCACTACTCGTCCATTTTTCATTAAAAAGTGAATTCTATGGAATGAAGTTAATTGAAAAGTAAAATAAAATTTGAAAATGTAAAATTTACGTTGAACAACATAGTAATAATCGGTGGTTGTTAGGGTGCAATTGCAACCTAGGTCTTGCACCATGCAAGAGCCAATTTTACCTGTTATAACAGGTAAAAGTTACCTGCTGAAAAAAAATTTAAAAAGACATTTTACAAAAATATCCACCTCTCTTTCCTTTTCTCCATCCTTGTCCTCCACCGCAGCTCCTCCTACCTCTACCACCATCTCCATCATCCCTTCATGCACATCCTAAGAACCCAAATAGATCTGTTACTGTAGCCTTGCACCACCGAGATCCCCGCCGGAAAAAGGCACACGAACTAAATCCTTCGCCAAAAAACCCACGTGAATCCAGATCTCAGCATCCCCTTCGACATCGAGGTCGACGTGGCGGAGGGACCCGCCGTGGATTGTAGCGGAGGGACCCTGGTTTGGTGTGCAGGTGGTTCAAACTTCGAAATCACGACAGTGGCTGCGGTGGATGTTGATTTGACATAAAATTGATCGAAGCCAAAAACCAGTGCTTCAAACCCATTTGTGAAGCTCTGCAACAACTCTCCTTATCGCCGCTCTCATGATTATGTTCTTGTTGTGGGTGCCAACCTATTAGTTTGAAACAAAAGCACTGGTTATGAGATCTTTGTTCTTCTTTGCTTTTGTTTGAATTTTCTCTTGCTGAGTTGGATTGGTTTGAAGGTTAAATTGTTTGGTGGTTTTGACGGTATTTTGTTGTTGAGTCATATGGCTTCAAATTAATGCTAAATCTCCCTCTCGATCCTTCTCTCTCTAGCTGATTGGTGTTTTTTGAGAAATGGGTTTGGTTTTTGTTACATAGTGGGTTCATTTTTCTGGGTTAGAGTGGTAGTGGCCGGGAGTGGAGGGATTCTTTATCGTGGAAACCAAGTCTACATTGCTACAAGTCCTTGAAATTGCAGAGTAATCATCAAACCCAGAAGCAGGAACCAACCCAGGACCAAATCCTGTGTCAAACTTTCCCAACTGGGGCCACCCGTTTACAAAACCCGGGTAGAGAGAAAACAAATTGAGCAAATTAAACTTATGGGGGTGTTTTCAATACTGTATGTATATTATTAAGAAAATTTAAGATTTTAGTGGGGACTGAATTGGAGTGATGTTATTAACTGGGTTGATGTTCATATTATTTGGAGTGAAAACAAAAAATTGATTAGAGAAGTTGTATGAAGAACCCAGAAATTTTCTCTTGCTGGATTTTAGATTTACAGAACCATATATCTGTTTGATTGTTGTGTTTGGGAAAAGGGGATTGATGGTGGTTGATTTGGTGGTGGTCAAGACCTTTGGTCATGGGGTATTTGGGCTGAGATGCAGTTCTAGACGGCGGCAACAGTTGGTGGTGAGGTTTGAGTTGAGGGAGAAATGCATTAGAGGGGCTTTATTGTAAAAAACAAAATAAAATTATAATAAAATACAAATATAAGATAACAAGTTTAACATGTTGCACATATAGGATCTAAAGGGAATATTCAATTTCAGTGGTTATAAATGTATCTTGCACCGGTGCAAGACCCAACTTGTATTGCACCTTATCCTTCACCGTAATAATCTATTAAATAACTTATTGTGGGTATCACACCCAGAAAAAATTTATGGGTACCACAGAATTTACCTTATTCTTTTTGAAAGTCTAATATATCTTGATCACTATTTCATAATAAGATATTTTTTTACTCCGAGGTTGGAAACACTATATACTAGTAAACCAAAGATAATAGATCATAAGTCTCTTTCAAAATAAATTTGTATTTTTTATTTTCAAGATATTATCATTGTTTTGAAAATTGGATCCGGACAAAACGGTTGAATTTCTTGCAAAACACACACTTAACCAATTGAGCTGCATACATAATTGTTATATAACGGAGGAAAATTTAATTTATATCATCGCTTTCATCATCATCAATTTCATATCGTCTTCTCCTTCTCCATCAGAACACAGACTCCATAATCTCTCCCTAAAATGCCCATAATGTTTTTTCTTAAGCTCTCATCTTTCTTCATCTTCATCTTCATCAAATACCCATAATGTTTTTTCTCACTCAAATATCTTTAACCCCTCATCTAAAACAAAGTTTGAAAACATTAAATCAATTGTAAAAACTAAAAACTAACCCACCTAAAACAAAGATACCCACCTATTTAGAAATCAACATTTTTCAACGAAACTCACAGACCCACCCTACCCTTATTCTTCAACAAAAGTCGCTGATGCAAATTGCATTTGCATTTGCATTTGAATTATGTAATTGACAATCTCCCACCCCCACGCACATCAATACCCCAATCTTGCACCCCACCGCAAGCCCCATGCATATCCACCCAATCTCACCGCAAGCCTCACCCCTACCCACCGCAAGCCCCACGCAGATCTGTATAATTTCCATGGTCAGATCTGAACAAAAGGTATAAGCTTTGCTGGATTTTTGCCTTCGATTTGTATAATTTATGGGTTTTTTCTCATATTTCTGGGTTAGTCCTTCGATCTCAACAACCGTCTTCTTCCTTTCTTGTCATTTGACCTGAACAACCTTCGATCTTCCCTTCTCAGCTTTCAGGTTTGGCCTTCGATCTTAACAACTTTATAGGCTTTGATAGAAAGAAAGCAGGAAGCAGGAAGAAGAAAGGTATAGATTTGGAGGAAGGAAGAGAGAGCAGACGATCCTGTGCGGTCAGGTGCACCCTCACGAGACAGGACGTTGGATAACAAGGGCTGCTACGTGGCGTCACCAGATGCGAGGGCACATGGTAGGTTCATGGACGCGCGGCGCACTGAATAACAGCTCCATTCAAGCTACGAATTTTCTTTTTCTTTTTCCTTTTTATTTCTGATTTTCTCTCTCTTCTCATATCTTCTCCTAAAATAACAAGAAAATAAAATAAATAGAAGATAAAAATAAGATAACAACTTAAAATAAACTTATCCAAGCATAAATTAAAGTAAATAAATCCTAATAATATCTAGAAAATAATATAAAATATAGAAAAATACTAAAACTTAATAAAAATATTAAAATGCATGAAATAAGTCTTAAGTGTCCTAAAATTACTAAAATATCTTAAATAATATATTAAAATGCATGCAAATAAACTAGAAAAATAGCCTTAAATCCCGGGTCATCATCCAACCTCCTGGTGCACCAAGTCTGAATTTTTTGGCCTCTCCTGTATATCAGCAGTTTCTCAACCCTTGTTTATCACAGAATTATGCATCAATGGCTTCTCCGCAGTGTCAGCAGTTCCCTGGTTATGCACAGAACTTCCAAACAATACCTTTGCTTGCTCCTTCTCCACTTCAGAATGTTCAGGGAGGAAACAAAGCACCTCCTCTTCTCCCTACTCCACCTCAGTTTCAGGGATATGTTGCATCCTCTTCAGTTCCAGCACAGAGCTTCTTGGCAGCAGGGGCAAAATCCCTGCAACCAGGTAACATTGTTCAGAATTATCAACGACCACCAGCTCCTACAGAGTGGTATCTTGACTCCGGAGCAACTCATCATGTCACACCAACTGAGCAGAATATTCACCATGGACAACCCTTTGAAGGACCAGATCATGTCTTTGTAGGCAATGGACAAGGTTTGAGTATTTCCTCTCATGGATCTTCTTGGTTTAAATCTCCTTTTGATTCTAGTCTTACACTTGTTCTTAAAAATCTACTGCATGTTCCCATGATAACCAAAAATCTTCTAAGTGTCAGTAAGTTTTGGAAAGACAACAAAGTCTTCTTTGAGTTTCATGAAACTTATTGTGTTGTTAAATCTCAGGGTTCTAAGGCTGTGTTGCTGTATGGCTCAGTTGGTCCTGACGGTCTCTATCACTTTCCATCACTTTTGGATGCCAAGTCTCCTCCTCAAAGTCTTCCACATCCAGTGTCTTTGAATAATGTTTTTCCTTCTTGTAATTCAGTTTCTTTCAATACTTGGCACTCTAGGCTAGGCCATCCGAGTATCAATGTAATGAAGCAAATTTTGCAAGCATGTAATATTGCTATGCCTAATAAAACTGATCTTGATTTTTGTCCAGCTTGTGTTATTGGCAAGTCCCGTAAGTTACATTCACCTTCTTCTACAACTGTTTACTCTAAACCTTTAGAATTAATCTTCACTGACCTGTGGGGGCCGACTCCTTTTCTTTCTTCTGGTGGCTTCGATACTATGTTTCCTTTGTTGATGCTTATAGTCGTTTCACTTGGGTTTATTTGCTAAAAGCCAAATTTAAAACCCTCACAGTCTTTCAGCAGTTTAAGAAACAGGTTGAGTTGTTGTTTGGAACCCCTATTCTTTCAGTCCAATCTGATTGGGGAGGAGAATTTCGCCCTCTTTCTACGTTTCTCACTGGCAATGGCATCAGGCATAGGGTTGCTTGTCCACATACTCACCACCAAAATGGTGTGGTTGAGAGGAAGCATAGACACATCGTGGAGTTAGGTTTGACTTTACTCTCTCATGCATCACTTCCCTATAAGTTTTGGGATCAAGCCTTTCTCACTTCAGTATATCTCATAAATAGACTACCAACAACCTCAATTGATTTTCAGGTTCCCTATACTAAGTTGTATAAGGTTCAACCAGATTACAAATCCTTGCATGTTTCTGGCTGTTCATGCTGCCCTCACTTGAGACCTTACAATAAGCATAAACTTGAATTCCGGTCTCAAGAATGTGTATTTCTTGGCTATTCCACTATGCATAAAGGTTACAAATCCTTAACTGCAGAGGGTAAAATCATTATCTCTAAGGATGTTGTCTTTCATGAAACTAGTTTTCCTTATCCAAAACTTTTTCCCTCTAGTCCACCCCAAACAGATTCAGAGTCAAGCTTCATACCAGCTACTATTCCTCTTGTTCCACAAGTTGAGCAACCATAGGTCACTATTGACTCACCTCTCACTACTCCACATTCTGTTGAGAGTCCTTTAGCTCACCACACTTCAGAGTCAACTTCCCAAAATTAGAATCTCTCTTCTTTACCGCATTCATCATCAATCATTCATCATGAAAATCAGTCTACTTCTTCTCCTTACCTTTCACATGGTGAGCCTTCTCCTGAGTCCTTGTCACATTCTACCTCATCCTCCACTTCCTCTTCTGCAATGGCAGAACAGAGTTCTTATCATGGCCCTAACACTCATTCCATGCAGACTAGATCTAAAAGTGGAATTTTTAAACCAAGATTGAATCCAACCTTGTTACTAACCATGGTTGAACCAACCTCTGTTAAGCAGGCTTTGCAGGATGCAGGTTGGAAGTCTGTTATGCAAGAAGAAATTGATGCTCTTTATGCAAATGGCACGTGGACACTGGTTCCGTTGCCTCTGAACAGAGAGCCCTTAGGCTGCAAATGGGTTTTTAGGGTCAAACAATGCCCTGATGGCTCAGTACAGAAACTCAAGGAGACTTTCTCCCCTGTTGTGAAACCAGTCACCATTAGGGTGATGTTGACTCTGGTTGTTACCAATCACTGGTGTATTCAACAACTTGATATCAACAATGCTTTCCTTAATAGCATTCTGGAAGAGGAAGTGTATATGACACAACCTCCAGGATTTGAAGCTAGTGATAGAACCTTGGTTTGTCGCCTGAATAAAGCTCTTTATGGCCTTAAGCAGGCCCCACGGGCTTGGTACGAGAGGTTAAGATCAGCCTTCTTGCAGTTTGGTTTTGTCTCTAACTAGTGTGATCCTTCGTTGTTTGTCTACACTACTTCTACCGCCACTATGTATGCATTGGTATATGTAGATGATATTATAGTTACTGGTCCCTCGGAATCTTTGATCAAATTGTTTGTGTCCAAGTTAAAAGTAGTTTTTGCTTTGAAAGATCTTGGGCAACTTGACTACTTTTTGGGTATTGAGGTGAAGCACTTGGCAGATCACTCAATTCTTTTTTCTCAAAGAAAATATATAAGGGACTTACTTGAAAAGACCAAGATGGAGGATTGTCGACCTATTTCTTCTCCTATGGTGATTGGTTTGAGGCTTACTAGAGAAGGTAGTACTCCTTTTCAAGATCCTACTCTCTATCGGTCCACTATAGGTCCCCTACAATATGTTACTATCACGAGACCAGAACTGAGTTTTTCTGTTAATAAAGTCTGCTAGTTCATGGCACAGCCTCAAGAGAGTCACTGGCTGGCAGTGAAGCGCATTTTGAGGTATCTCAAAGGGAACAACATTGTGGTTTGATTCTGAAGCCTGCTCCACGCAGCATTCCATTGTCCTTAATTGGTTATTGTGATGCAGACTGGGCTACTGATCCAAATGATCGCAGGTCTACTTCAGGAGCTTGTATCTTCCTTGGTCCCAATCTAATTACTTGGTGGTCAAGGAAGCAAATTGTTGTTGCTCGCAGCAGTTGTGAGGCTGAATACAGGAGTTTAGCACATGCTACAGCAAATATGCTATGGATTCACTCCCTTCTACAAGAGCTTAAAGTTGCAACTACCGTCCCTACTCTGCCGTGTGACAATTTAAGTACAGTCATGCTTGCACATAACCCGGTTCAGAACTCTCGGACTAAACATATGGAGTTGGATTTGTTCTTTGTTCGTGAGAAGGTCCTAGCAAACAAGCTGTTAGTAAAGCATATTTCTGCACTAGACTAGCTTGCTGATGTTCTCACCAAACCCCTCAGCTCCACATTGTTCAAGGATTTGAGAGACAAACTCACTGTGACAGATCTGCACAGTTCAGTTTGTGGGGGGAGCATTAGAGATAATTAGTTCAGGGTTATTTTTGTAATATTCTATATTTTATATTTTATGTTTTACTTATCTAGCCTTGCCTATGTGGCGGCTACACTTAAGTGACAATCTATGGTTTACTTGCTTGCTGTGCAAGCACTTGCTGTCCTAGGTCTCTATATATAGAGAGCCTCCCTATTGTATTCTTTCACGTTAAATAATATAAGTTATTCTACGTTTTTCAACAAATCCTATCTCTATGCATGAGTTCTTGATTCTAACTTGTATTTCAATTCTAATCTGCATGCTTAGCTTGAGTGCACACTTGTACAGGCTAGACTATAATCATAACGGAAGTTTGTTGTAGTTTAGGGACATGAATTGAAATTGATCCTTCTATGCTTGCTACTAGGAATAGAGGAAGGGTTGGGTTTTGTTGGCCTGAATTTGTATGCTATAAACCTCAAATAAATGATTAAGTACACAAGGAATTGGGCTCAACTTTTAGTTTGAGAGAATTGCTTATGTGAGGAATCAATAAGTAATTAGGTAGGCTACAACAACAAGGAATGAATCAAGGTTTCACATGCATAGCATAGGTAGACTATAGTGGATTAGATGATCGATAACCCAAAGCATTTTTATCATTTGATATTTTTAACATTTTCACTATTGCTCTTTTGACAATTTCTTTGTCACAATCAACCAAACTCAATTTCAGATTTTCATTGCTTTCAAAACTCACAAGCTTTAAGCTTACACCCACAATTCTCACTAACAATCCCTGTGGTTCGATATTTTAAAACCGGGAGGTATATGTACACTTGTAGGTTGACCAACACAACTCTCCTTTGAAACACAAATTTCCACCTCTAAGCAAATTCTGCAGAGTGGAAGGACACATTGTCCAAGAGAGCTTCATGAATATTCAGAGGGACTATTTTTCCCTTAACTCTCTTTCTGGCAGTGGTTAAGATGTCTGAGACATCTTGCTCGACATCTGGCTTAGAGTCAGATTCAGACACATGCTTTCTTTTTCTCTTTATCCTTTTCTTTCTTTTTCTTCTTCCCATAAACTTGAACCTGAGAGCTTCTATAGGTCTTGGGGGTCTTGTGGGAAGACCCTTCTTACTTCTTCTTCTTCTCATCTGCAACCTTCTTACTTGTAGAGACAACAAACTTCTTGAGCAGTATTTCATCATCAGAATCATCTTCTTCGGAAGAACTCACCTTTTTCTCCCTACCTTTCTTGGAAGAGGATTCAGGAGATACCTGTACAGAGACCTCCATAGAGGGAGTCTTCTCACTGGCAGAATCATCTTCTTCTTCATGATCTCCATTCCCTAGAGGTCTGATCAAGGAATCAAAGGCAGATGGGGATCCACCCCGAGTTCCCACATTTGGTGTGACATCTAGCGCAGTTGTAGCATTAGCAAGAACTTCAAGAGATTGATCAATTGGTTGATCAATTTCAACATCAGGAACTCCGTCAGCATTATCATGTTGTTCTGAAGCAGAGTCTTCATAAACCCCCTGAACAGGAACAGGCTTCTTGTTCTTGGTTATGACAACTTTGGTTCGTGCTCTCCTAGTCCTTGAGGTTGGTCTAGATGATTCTGGAAAAACAATTGTAGTAGTGGATCGAGTAACCCTAGAGGGTGTAGGAGACAGTGAACTTAACCCAAGAAATTTCACAACATGAGCATTGGTGACAGGTTTGCTACCAGAGACATTCTTCTTTCTAGATTCGTGAGACATGGCGATGAAGGATTGAAGAGAAATTGAAGAATAACTGTTGACGGTTTTGCAGTTGAGAGAGAGAAAAAAATCATAGATTTTGAGAACAAGGAAGAATGAAATGATGTCTTCCAACAAGCGTGCAAGGGCGGTTAAATAGATGAAAATATAGTTGTTGCCCTTGACATGTGTCAATAACTACTATTAGTAAGTTATTACGCAAATCCTTAATTTCCCTCTTAACTTTTCAAATTGAGTTGTATCCAATGCCTTTGTCAAAATATCTGCCAACTGGGATTCAGTGTCCACATGCTCAAGTGAAATAGTTTTCTCCTCAACAAGATCCCTAATAAAGTGATGTCGAATGTCAATATGCTTGGTTCTGCTATGTTCAATTGGATTCTTAGAAATATTGATGGAACTCAAGTTGTCACAGTACAATGTCAGGACATTTTGTTGAACATTGTATTCCTTCAACATTTGCTTCATCCATAGCAATTGAGTATAGCCATTCCCAACAACAATGTATTCAACTTTAGCAATTCATAAAGAGACACAGTTGTGTTTCTTGCTGAACCAAGAGTTTAGATTGTTCCCAAAAAGAAGCATCCTCCATAAATACTTTTTCTATCATCTACATTGATAGCCCAATCTGCATCACAGTATCCTACCAACTCTGGATTGGTGTTATGAGCATAAAAGATTCCATAGTCGATAGTCCCACTGACATACTTGATGATTATCTTTACTTGAAGTAAATGACTAGCCTTGGGTGCTTCTTGATACCTGGCACAAACTACTACAGCAAAAGAAATATTTGGTCTACTTGCTGTGAGATATAAGAGACTACCTATCATACTCCTATACAGACTTTAATCAATATCTTCTCCACTGTCCTCTTTTGTCAGTTTAATGTGCGTGGCAACTGGAGTTCTCTTATGAGAAGCACCTTCAAGTCTAAACTTTTTAACCAACTCCTTGGCATATTTGGTATGTGAAATGAACATAGAATCGTCCATCTGCTTCACCTGTAGCCCCGGAAAGTAGTTTAGTTCACCAACCAAGCTCATTTCAAACTCTGACTTCATTTGTTGGATAAAATGATCTACCATCTGGTCTGACATCATGCCAATCACAATGTCATCTACATATATTTGAGCTATAATGAGATTTCCACTGTCATTCTTCACAAATAAGGTCTTGTCTATTCCTCCTTTGCTACCCTTCATTTGTCAGAAATTCAGTTAACCTTTCATACCAAGCCCAAGGAGCTTGCTTCAATCCATATATGAAAATGCACTTCTTCATTCAGAGAGCCATTCAAAAATGCACTTTTCACATCCATCTGATATAGTATGAATTTCAGTAGACATGCTACTCCCAATAGTAATTTGATTGATTCCAAACGAGCAACAGGAGCAAAAGTTTCATCAAAGTCAATTTCTTGAATCTAAGTGTACCCTTGAGCAACTAATCTGACCTTGTTTCTGGTTACAGTACCATTCTCATCTGACTTATTCCTGAAGATCCACTTGGTACCTATTACATTTACTCCATCTGGCCTTGGAACTAAATCTCATACTTCATTTGTTTTTAGTTGAGCCAGTTCTTCCTGCATAGCATTGATCCAATACTCGTCTGTTAAAGCTTCCTTGCTGTTCTTTGGTTCAATTTTGGAAATGAAACAAGCATTAGAGATGATCTCTCTAGATCTTGTAGTGACCCCTTCATTCAGATCCCCTATGCTATTTTCTTAGGGATGAATCTTCTGGATTCTGATTGATGGAACCTTATCCTTTGGTGACATATTCTCACTTTCATCCTTAGATTCAGGGTTGGATTGGATGTCTGAGAAATTTGGTCTTACATCAACTTGCTGAGGTATACTGTCATCTTCATCTACAATAGCTTCCTTCAGATCACTCAAACTATCATCATCAACAACATTTATTGATTCCATCAAGGTTTTAGTGCGAGAATTGAACACTCTGTAAGCTTTACTATTGATGGAGTACCCCAAAAATATTCCCTCGTCACTCTTGGGATCCAACTTCCTTCTCTACTCACGATCTGTCATAATGTAACACTAGCTTCCAAAAACATGAAAGTATTTGAAAGTTGGTTTCTTCCCTTTCCACAACTCATATTGTGTAGAGTCAGTGCCTGAACGAATAGTCACACGGTTCTGTATGTAGCAAGCAGTGTTTATAGCTTCAGCCTGAAATGAAATGGAAACTTCTTTGCATGCAGCATAACTCTAGCAGATTCTTGCAAGGTTTTGTTCTTTCTTTCAACCACACCATTCTGTTGAGGCGTAAATGATGTTGAAAACTCATGCTGGATACCTTGCAAGGTTCTGTTTTCAAATTCCTTCGAATCCTCACAATCCCATATCATTTCTCTCTTTGATGTTGTTGATTGAGTTATCTGAAGACTTCAGAGGTATCTGATTTTTCTGCAATGAAACTCACCCAAATGAATCTTGAAAAATCATCAGCACATACAAAAACATATATTTTTCCTCCAATGATTTCTTTCAGCATTGGTCCCATTAGATCCATGGATAACAATTCCAGTGTTCTAGTGTGGCAACATGTTGCAACTTCTTGTGAGATGTCTAAGTTTGCTTTCCAATCTGGCATTCTCCACACACTTTTCCTTCTTCAATCTTCAATTTAGGGAGACCTCGGATAGCTTCCTTGGTGATAATCTTCTTCATGCTTGTAGGATTGAGATGCCCTAGTTTTTGATGCCACAGCTTTACCTCCTCTTCCTTAGATACAAGACACATTGAAGACATAGCCTTGTTCTGTGGAGTCCACATGTAGCAATTGTCTTTTGATCTTATTTCTGTCATGATCACTTCATCATTTTCATCAATCACTTTACATCCAGATTTACTGAAGGAGACATTTAGGTCCAAGTCACACAGTTGACTTATACTGATCAGATTTGCAGTTAGACCGTCCACCAACAACACATCACTCAGATTATGTGATCCATTACTTATAATTTTTCCAGATCCTTTAATTTTTTCTTTAGCACCATCACCAAAAGTGACATAACTACTAGAGTGTGACTTGACATTATTAAGATAAATCTTCACTCCTGTCATGTGTCTGGAACATCCACTGTCAAAATATCAATTCTCTTTATAAGACACTCTCAGAGAAGTGTAAGCAACAAGTGTTGTGACATTGCTCTTGGGTTTCCACTCCTTCCTTTTTGAACCAGCATGGTTGTTCCTCTGAGTTTGCTTCCAGAACTTAAGAATTTCATACAACTTGTAGCAATATGGTCTTATATGTCCATATCTACCACAATGATGACATCTCCAGCTTGAGTTCTTTACCTTTTGGACTTGAGGGTATGAATATGAATCTGCTGATACACATGTTTAACATCATGTTGCAACACCCGGTTTGACATCCTGAACTCAGTTTTTCTTCCTTTACCACCCCTTCCCCTGAACCCACCACGACCTGCACAAATTCAAACACAATAATCATCAAAAAACGTTGACTTCAAAAGCTCATTTTGTTAATATCTACATGACTCATAAAAATCATTCCTTGAAGCAAATTACTGTTTGCAAATTCAAAGATTTCAAAAACCCACTTCGAGGACACAATCGTCACCGTCCTCACAGTTGGCAGAGCCTCCAACCATGGACCGCACACACGCTCTACCAGAACCCAGACGTCGACTTCCAGCATCCTAGATCTGGGTTGTAGTGTTTGAAGAACTGGTTTTTTTTTTGCAGATCTATGGTTACGGTGGGAATGGGGGGTTGCGGTGACTGGGAGAAGAAGGAGAACGGGAAGAGAGGGAGCAGAGTGATGGTGACCTTCCAGCATCCCAAAAACGATGACTAGGTTGTTAACTACTGGGAATAGAATAATGTAGAGAAGCAATGACTTGATTTTAAATCTTGAATGGGGTTTTGATGACTCTATAAGAAATTTGTAAGGATGAAGGTTCTATAATAAATTTGCTGAGTTTTCTCTCACTTTTCCTAATTGTACCATACATGTTTCTATTGATTATTGAACCTATTCTGAATTTGATGAATTTAGGTGAGGCATCCTTTTTCTAGTATTAGCAGAATCCTTTTTCTATTCTGATATGTATAGTCAATTTGAATTAGTTATTCCTCAGCTGACCTCGTGAATTTACCGCTACCTGTTTTAGGTTCTATGGAAGAATTTGGTGTATCTGGTGATCTTGGTGGGCTGCAAGATCTTAGTTCTTGGTTGAAAAACTTTGAGGACGACGGTTTGCAAGAGGATGATTGTATAGGCCATAGTTACCTGGTTCTCCATACGCTTCGGTACGCGGTACGGGTACCGGAACGTGGTTCGCGATTAAAGAAATATGTGGTACGAGGGGGATATACAGAGTCAGTTCGTTTTGGTACGTGGTACGTTTTAATTAATAATTTGGTACGCTCATGTAAAAAACTATGATAAAAAATTTAAAAATTCAAATAACTAATACCAATTGAAAAACTAAGTAACAACTTTCATTTCATTATAACAAAATTGACTAACATAAATAATAACATAGAACAAAATTGAGGAATTGTGAGAACCACAAATTCATTCCTCTAGTAACAATGGAATAACCCCCCACCCCCACTAACAATAAAGAAAAGAAAATAACATTTGAATTACGCCCCCCACTAACAAAAAAAGAAAACAAAACAGGTAACAACAAATTACAAATGCTGTTGTATTCTAACTAGAACATTAATTTCTTTTTCTTTTTCCTCTTTTAGTCCTCTGTGCGTGCAATTCATCAATGGTACCGGACTCCACTTCCCATCTCCTTTCTTCTAGCCTTGTAGATGATTCCTCCAAAGAAGTTTCGTTTGGATTCATATCCCTTTTTTTGAAAGGGTCATGCTTTTAAGTATCAGAAAATCGGGACTGCAGGCGAATATTTGAGTGAATAAAAACCAATTTATCAACCCTTTCACAGTTGAGCCTATTCCTCTTGACATTGTGAATATAGGCATAAGTGCTCCAATTTCTTTCAGCTGAAGAGCTACTTATTGGTTGAGATAACACTTTTTTTGCAACCTCTGCTAGTTCAAGAGTTTCAGAACCATAAGTAGACCACCAATCAATAGCATCCATGGTCACAGCATCTACTTGGGCAGCAATGTTGTTCAAGTAGATGCTGTGACCATGGATGCTGTGACCATGGATGCTATTGATTGGTGGTCTACTTATGGTTCTGAAACTCCTGAACTAGCAGAGGTTGCAAAAAAAGTGTTATCTCAACCAATAAGTAGCTCTTCAGCTGAAAGAAATAGAAGCACTTATGCCTACATTCACAATGTCAAGAGGAATAGGTTCAACCGTGAAAGGGCTGATAAATTGGTTTTTATTCAATCAAATATTCGCTTGCAGTCCCGATTTTCTGATACTTACATGCATGGCCCTTTCAAAAAATGGGATATGAATCCAAACGAAACTTCTTTGGAGGAATCATCTACAAGGCTAGAAGAAAGGAGATGGGAAGTGGAGTCTGGTACCATTGATGAATTGCACGCACAGAGGACTAAAAGAGGAAAAAGAAAAAGAAATTAATGTTCTAGTTAGAATACATCAGCATTTGTGATTTGTTGTTACCTGTTTTGTTTTCTTTTTTTGTTAGTGGGGGCGTAATTCAAATGTTATTTTCTTTTCTTTATTGTTAGTGGGGGTGGGGGTGGGGGGTATTCCATTTTTACTAGAGGAATGAATTTGTGGTTCTCACATTTCCTCAATTTTGTTCTATGTTATTATTTATGTTAGTCAATTTTGTTATAATGAAATGAAAGTTGTTACTCAGTACCTCAATTGGTATTAGTTATTTGAATTTTTAAATTTTTTATCATAATTTTTTACATGAGCGTACCAAATTATTAATTAAAACTTACCACGTACCAAAATGACGAACCGATTCTGTATACCCCTCTCGTACCACATATTTCTTTAATCGCGAACAACGTTCCGGTACCCGTACCGCGTACCGAAGCGTATGGAGAACCAGGTAACTATGAGGTGGATATTTTGGTGGTTGGGAGAAGAATTTTGAACCAATTATAGGGTAAACCAAGTTGATCTTGTGTAGAAAGTTGTATAAAGGAAGTGGTTCAGAGGATCTTCTGCAAATAATATTTTTGGTGAAATTGCTTCCAGATCCCTTTTCCATCTCGATGATACGAGATGTTTGATTAGCATCTTGAATATAACTGGTTTTGCTATTCTGAAGTCCTGGTATTGGAGTGATTTTTTCTTTGGGAAATGTAACTTCAAATATTGAGATTGAAGCTGTCATTCATTTTACCAAAGGTGTCTAATGTCTATGGACTATAGATGGATTCTTTTGTCCTTGTTGTGACTTCAGTTACCATGCAATGTAAATAGTACTTCATTTGGGGCCTAGGAAAATGCCTTCCATTTATTCAAAGGTGCCTAAAGATGGTTTCATTGTCGACCTTAGATTACACGATTTTGTTGATTAATGATTTACTATCTTATGGTCAAATATCATACACCATGCTTGCTCTGTTGTTATTTTTGGGAGACTCTTTTTGTGGCTTCCCTTCCCATTTGAAAGACTGCTTTGTGATTTCATTTATGATGTAAACAATTAATGTTTGGGGAGTTGGCCATTTTTTCTCGATTATGATAGTGTATGTTTTTTGTTTCTAAAAAAAATCCTGAATATGCAAATGTTGTCTTAGTATGTATTTGGTTTTGTTGCTTAGCTTATTATGAACTCCATTCCTGATTCATGATTAAGTATATGCATCGATTTTCATTGCCAGTATGTTAACATTTCTCTTCACAAAATACTAATTTAGGGTGTCTACTGTGTTCATTTTATGGCTTGTCCCAGATCCAGTATCTTGCTATGTTCGACTGTTTGAGATGACTATAAGAACAACAAGCAAGGATAAAGGTTCTTTTACGTAAGACAACTAGTTCAGCACCGCCACTACGGAAAACCTGCCACGATACAGCCTCCATTGTCGCAATCGATGACTTAGCCTTGCCCAGGCTCCACAAAAGTCTTGGCTCCGCCACTGACTGTGACCGGACCTTTCCTTGTTTTTACATTGTTTAAATTTAATGTGCGTTAACTTGATGCAGGACCTTGCCCGAGAATACATGACCAGAAATTGAAAGAAAGGTGAACAAATAAATTTATGGTGCTGTCGGTGCTGTAATGCCCACAATTTTTAGAGCCCCTCACCCTCCTTTGGTGGTTCTCGGTGTTGTGAGGCCAGAATCATGGATTGGTTTTTCTTATGGAACGTTTTTCTAGGTGTTTAGAATGATTATAGGATGAAATGGTACCGAGGGTTGAAATTGAATGTGTGATGTGTGAATATATGTCTCTATATGACAGGGGATTGTGTTCAAAAGAGTAGAACCTGTGTTTTATGGGAGGGGTTTGCAAATCTGGTTTTTTTTTTATGATGATGAAATATTGTAGATGATGTTGATAATTGATTTCAGTTTTGTTTTTAGTTTTTTAAATAATTAATAATCTAATTAAAAAAATTAAGATAAAGAAAAATTAAATGAAAAAGAAAAAAAAAACCACCTGGACCTCATTAATTGACGTGGCAAGGCCACCTCAGGTAGCCGAGCTCCGACATTGACCCAAACGGTCGGAGGGTCCAAACTCAACAATTTTGCAAAAAACTAAGGATCACTCCCCACACTTACGCCGACGAGGGACTAAAGTCATATTTATGACAAAAGTTGGGGACCAAAAACTTAATTAAGCCTTAATTTTATCCTAGTCTAATTTGTTTTTTTTAATTTTGATCTCATTTTTGCCAAAACAATTGTAAATATTACAACTTTCTCCTAAAAAAATCTGGGTTGATGCAAGTTCTGGATTTTCATAATCAGGTTGATTTACCAAGGCAAAGTCCACATGCCAAGTTTTTGAATTGGGGATGAATGGTGTTGAAATCAAAATGGGTTGATTGTTGTTGCTATTGGTTTGGAGGTGTGGGGTTTGAGTTTAAGTGAATAGGATCTGGTGGCCGGAGACGTAGCAGCGGCGATTCTGCCAGTGAAGAAGTTTAAGAAGGTTGAGGGAGAAAGACACTAGAGGGACTTTGTTGTAAAAAATAAATTGAAATTGTAATAAAGTGAAAATATAAAATTACAGGTCGGGCAGATTACACATATAGGATCTTAATGGAATATTTCATTTCTGTGCTTATTTCATTTCTGTGGTTGTAGAGACATCTTGAACCGGTGCATGACCTAATGGGCATTGCACCATAAACAACACTCAAGGTACGTGTTTCAAAAAATATGATTGTGACATAAGAAATAATCAGTTTTAAAATGTTCAAATTTAGAATGCTCTTTTAAAAGTCAATTCGATTCCCTTCAATTGTTCGTTAAATAAAAGAAACAGACAAGAAAAGGAAAATACTCTGGTACATACTAGTTCACCCAATTACTAGCTCTACTTCTCGTCCCAAAACAATTTCAGATTTTCAATTTCACAAATACTAAAACACCATGTTTTTTCAGAAAAATGTTGAATAATTAAATTAAATTCTTCTAATAAAAAAAGCCTCGTAGCTGTAATAGCTCAATATTTAAGAATATAAGAATGATATTAAAAGGAGATTATATGTTCTATGAGTAAAAAAAATTACACCAACATCCAATCACATTATGCCACATAGGACCAAGTGTTTTTACTTTAATTTTAGTTTAAATAAAATTTAATTACTAATGTGACATAAATCAATTGGATGCATGTGTATAACAAGATTACACGTATAGTGCATCAAGAATCTTCTCGATTAAAAGCTCAGCTCCAAGAATATTTTACAAGTTTTCTATGAGAGGTAGTGGACGATATTCGAATAATTATGCAACAAGCAGTAAGGGCAACGTTTCCAAAACAAAAACTATTCGAACATTGTCATAAATTTTTTGAGAGAACATTGTCCTAAATTTAAAGTGCCTTAGTTGTTTATCGTGAGAAGCCATAAATGATTTAACGGATTAAAAGACGTATTCATGGGCATTATCTACCCAAAGTGCAAATAGAAACACAAAATTATGTTTTTTACTTCATCATAAAACTGCTGAAAGATTCAGAACAAATCTAAAGTATTTCTTACATTAAATATAAGAATTTGTTTTTGACAAATAATAATAATGAAATTTTAAACGAGGTTTATACATAAATGGCTAACTTTTCCGGTATAGTTGTTTCCAAGATTCTTATCAAATGTTTCAAAAAAAGATTCTTATCAAATAAAATCCCCTTATTTTTTTCCATTGCTGTTTTTTTTCTTCCAGCAAATTGTGGTTTGTTTTTCTGGTTCGGAACATATAACATTGGAAAAACAGTACATAGAAAGGTAAATCTGAAGATTCAATTATAGACAAATACAGGCATGAATTCTGCTCAAGCTTTTAGCTGCGCATCTCTAAGGAGTAAGCTATCAGGCTGCTACAACTGCTCGAGTAAACTGAAGACTGTCTTACTTGAGGAACTCAATTATTCCATGTTTCAAGGCAACATAATACTACAAATGAGAAATCTAAGTCAGAAGTACAAACAGAAATCTTATTTACAGGAAACAAAAATAAGTATTTAAAGCAGAAAATACAGAAGTCCTTGAGTATATAGTTCTTTTCTTCTATGATAGGAGTTCTTGGTAAGATATTTTACAGACTATATGCGGTCGGGGTGATATCACATCCCACACATACTAAGCTAAATGAGATCACATCTCAGCAACCAAACTTTCATCTTCAGCTCTGGATTCAGCAAGGATTCCCCGAGTCCACTTCTTCAGCATCTCCAATGCAGCCTTGGGCTGGTCCATTGGAACCATGTGACCCGCATCATGTACCTGTTTTTGTTGCACATAGTATTTTTGATTGAATAAACATTTTCCACTAATGAGAAAGGTCATAAGGAAATTAGATAACAAACGGTGTGTATTTTTGGATACTATTGAAATTGACTGTTTATACAGCACAAGCCAAAGTTTGCATTTGACCATGGAAAAAAATATGCACTTTAATTATTTGTACTCATTTCTGCCTTCGATACCCTTATGACTTGGATGTGAAATCGGGGTAATTAGCACTGCTGAATAGTTTATGAGGGTCTACTGTCTATTTTAAAACTTCCAATGAATGAGAATAAGGCTGAAGGAGGTTATCTTTGATCTACCAGTTTACTATATAACGGATGACTTATTTAAGATGGTATTGATAGTTTTCCCTGCATAAAAGTATGAAGTGTGCATGTGTGGATAGAGAAAAAGATGAAGACCTTAAGGAAACTTAGAGGTCCATAGTTCTTCAATGACCCGGCTTCTGATCCATCGACAACAAAAGGAATATCAGGTGAGGCTACAAATTCTTTCTGACCAGACCATTCCATGGCATGAACCCATCTTGAATTACCTACTCATAGAAATCGTAACACAAGGAAAAGGTTTATCAATTCGTTATTCGAATGGTTATAAATAAAAAACATTAAATTTCTCAACAAATATTGAACATTTTAAGAGTAAAAACATACCAAGCCAGTTGCAGATGAGATCAAATTCCCCAGCATAAACAAGCAAATTGATTCCATCCTCAAGAAGGACAGGAATACCAACTTCAAGGTTCCTCATCCAATCCACCAGCATAGCCGCATAAACTTCAGTGCTACAAGAAACAAAACGAATTTTCCCAACTCCTAGTGAATCCCGAACAGACTTTTGATTCAGGAGCTTCTCCATGTTTGAAAAGTCATAGCAAAGGCTCCCTTCACACTTCTTTCTGATATCATAGTACTGCAACATAAATATATAACCGGTGGTAAAAAATATGAATACACGCCTATATTGCTTCAAGATTACAATCTACATAAATATCGAGTAATGAATTTTTTCAGTACCGTTAGCAGTAAAAAAGGGTTTCTTAACATTTGTGGAAAAACTTCTGTCAAACAATCAATTATTCCAGAAGTATAAGTTGTTGGGTAAGGGCCACATGAATGGTTTTATGTTATCATTTCTAACACGCTCCCTCACGCAAGAGTTTGTTTGAGCTTACTTGAAAGTTGGAGAAATTATAATATTATTGCTTGAATACAAATACACTAGATAATTACAATTAATAGAGGCTAGACAACCTAATCAAGGAAATAAGTAATTATATACAATATCTCTTCTAATCTCCTAAAAGAAAAACAAATCTCCTAAAAGTAAATAATATCAAAGCAAATAATATTCTAATATTACAACACTCGCTCTCAAGCTGGTGAATGGATATCTAAATCATTCCCAGCTTGCAAGAAGTGGAGAACCCCCAGGGTGCTACGCTACAGCGCTATTGCGCCGCTTACTCACTTTTCCTGAACAGTAGACCTCTTCCTGGACTTGCCTTCAGATACTGCAAGATTCTATCCAAATGCCTCTCATGTGGGTCATGCATGAATTGACTGACAACAATAACAGGATAAGCTATGTCAGGCCTAGTGTGAGATGGATAAATGAGCTTTCCCACAAGTCTCTGATATTGGGACTTATAAACCCTTGAGCTCTCCTCATCACTCCCAATCCTGTGGTTTTGCTCTATAGGAACTCCAGTGGGGTTACAAGCCAATTCGCCAGTCTGTTTAAAAAGATCAAGGACATATTTCCCTTGACAAATAAAAATTCCTTTTCTCGAGTATGCCACCTCCATTCCTAGGAAATATTTGAGCTTTCCAAGGTCCGTCATTTCAAACTGGGCTTCCAACTCCTTTCTCAGTTTTTGCTTCTCAAGTTCATCATTACCCGCAATGATCATATCGTCTACATAGACTAACAGAAGCGTGAGTTTGCCACTTTGAGCATGTTTTATGAAAAGGGTATGATCACCCTAGTTTTCTAAGATAAGGTCGAACCCCGGTGGAATCTCAAAGCATTTTTAACATCAAATTGTTGCAACTCCCAATCAAAGTGAGCTTCCAAGGAAAGAATGATCCCTACCGTATTTATTTTTGCCCCTAGAGAAACCGTCTCCCCATTATCAATTCCATAGGTCTGAGTGTATCCCTCTACAACAAGCCTCACCTTATACCTGTCTAGTGTGCCATCTGATCGATACTTCACTGTATATATTCATGGCTTTAATCCAGTTCCTATCTTTTAATGCTTCTTGTACTGATGCAAGTACTCTGATAGAGTCAATAGCTGAAATAACTGATGCTGCACAGGAAGGTCTTTTGTAGGCACAAACTTGGATATGGGGTATTTGGCACAAGATCTGTCCTTTTTTCAAGGCAATAATTATCTCAAGGTAAGACTCATTAATGTAAGGTTCACAATAATTATTAGGCTCAAAGTTAGGATCACTTACCTCAGGTTCAGACGATTGGACTTGTTATTGGACCAGAATGGGTTTCACTTTCAGCAGGAACTTTATCCTGTATCTGTCAACATTACTCTGCACCATCATCGTCATTACCATCATTATCATCACCATCATTGTCATCACCAACATTATCACCATTGTCCTCAGTGGTAGGAATGGAGGAAGACATCAAAGGCTCATGTATTAGAGGAATAACAGACAACATTGGAGACTTGGCTTCTTGACTACTCTCCCCCTGAAGTTGGGGACTGGGATAAAACGACTCTGTTTCCTGAAAAGTAACATCCATGGATATATAGACAAGACGACTAGGACGATGATAACACTTGTACCCCCTTTTATGTGAAGCATGTCCTGTGAAGAGACATTTAATGGCCTGAGGATCTAACTTACCCTGATTACGACCATGAACATGGACAAAGGCAGAACAACCAAAGACACAGCTCTGAAGACTTGATAAAATGGGCAAAGACTGAAAGAAATTAGTCATAAACTGCACAGGACTAGCACCAGATAAAACACTAGGAGGTAATCTATTGATTAGGAACGTTCTTTTGAAAGCGTAATGCTCGGGTTACATCAAGAAGATGACGTTTTTTTCCTTTCAGCAACCCCATTTTGTTGTGGGGTGTCAACACAAGTCTGACTGTAACCTTTTAATAGTTCTCTCAAACTGTGTTCTAACCATGTGGAAAAAGTTAACAAACAATTGAAACACCTCAGACTTATCTTTCATAAGACAAACCCATGTGACCCGAGAACAGTCATCAATAAAAATAGCAAACCATTTTGCACCAGAAATATTAGAAACTGATGAAGGTCCCCACCAATCAGAGTGAAAAAGATCAAAAGGTTCGAAACTCCTAGTATCACTCGGGGAATAGGTTGCCTCGATGAGATTTGGCAAACTCGCACACATCACGATGAAACAACTCAGCAGGCACTTTGTTAAATAAATGAGGGAAAAAGGACCTAAGCATACCGAAAGGAGGATGCCTAAGACGTTTATGTTGGAGCCATATTTGGAAAGAATTCCAAGATTCTAAACTCACCTTATGACACTTGCTTACCTTATGCAGCAGACAATATAACTCATCCTGTTCCTTAGCAATTCCAATCGTCTTTCCCATGGCAAGATCCTGAAAAACACAATGAGAATCGAAAAAAGTAATTGCGAAGTTCAAATCTTTAGTGAGTTTATGGATGGACAAAAGATTGTGAGGAAGATTTGGAACATGAAGTACATGATTTAGATGAAGAGATGGGCTAAGATGGATGCTACCACAGCCGCTAAACGGGACTTGAGATCCATTTGCAAGGGTACACAGTGTTTATCACATGATGGTGAATAACAAGAGAGATATGACATATCTGGTGTCATGTGATCAGTTGCACCAGAGTCAATAATCCAGAAATCTATAGTACAAGAGGAATTAAAAGTTAAGAAGCTAAAGTTCTTAGCAGTCATGGCCATAGCACGAGTGTCAGAGGACTTACTCAAAGAGTCCATGAAGAGCAACAAACCTTCCCGAAGTAGGAGAAAGCAACAAGCAACAACGTCGTAATAGCAAAGTAACAAAGGATCACAATACAAAGAGATACCAGCGGCTCAAATAAGAGCAAAAAAAACAGCATCAGCAAGACGAACAAATGTACAAGAGAAAGGGGCTTCAAGAACACCCAACACGATTCCGAATCTGGGCAAAAGAACCCTTGGAACAGACGTGGGAGAGGCCGACGAACCTGTTCTGGGCAAGCTGGGTGGCGAGAGGAGGCCGGGAAGGCGGCGCTTGAGTTGCACGCAGCTGGGATGTTGTAGCGAGTGGGCTCACTCACCGAGGAAGTGGAGGCGCGTGAGCAAGAATCTGGTGGCGCCGCTGTTGGGAAACATGTAGATCAGCGTATTGTGACTCCAATGAAGGTGTTTCGGTCTGTTCTAAGCAACTTCGAAAAACGGCGGTGGAAGGACGTTGACGGTGGCTGAACGTAACAAGGGTCACTAGGGTTCCAAGTGGAACCTTGACCCAGAACAATGGTCGTAATAAGAACGGCAAAGGTTTTTTAGCGCGGAAGCAGCCCAGAATCCGGAGCTCTGATACCAACTTGAAAGTAGGAGAAATTATAATATTATTACTTGAATACAAAACCTAATCAAGGAAATAAGTAAATTATGTACAATATCTCTCCTAATCTCCTAAATGGAAAACAAATCTCCTAAAAGTAAATAATATGAAAGAAAATAATATCCTAATATTACAACAGGCTTGAAGCGTGGATAATGCACATGGCAACCTACCATGTGCTGATATTCAACTTTTTTATTAGAAGAATTTGGGGGTTGCATGAATCGAACGCTAGACCGTTTGGTCATAGAGGTTCTAATACCATGTCAAAACCAATTATCCCTGTCAAACAACCAATTATCCCTAAAGCTTAAGTTAAAGGGTAAGGGTCACATGAGAAAGTTTAAGCTATTGGGTAAGGATCACATGAATGGTTTCTAACAACCGAAAAGTTGAAGCTATTGGGTAAGGGTTGGATGAATGGATCTATATTATATTTCTAACAATCCCAAAATTTAAGTTATTGGGATTGTTATAAATATAATATAAAATCATTCATGTGATCCCAAAAGTTTAAGCTCTTGGATAAGGGTCACATGA
This sequence comes from Lotus japonicus, assembly GCF_012489685.1. Classification (NCBI taxonomy): domain Eukaryota; kingdom Viridiplantae; phylum Streptophyta; class Magnoliopsida; order Fabales; family Fabaceae; genus Lotus; species Lotus japonicus. The sequence goes on along the minus strand of NC_080045.1, from coordinate 29,701,054 downwards.
ATGATTTTATATTATATTTCTAACAATTCCAAAAGTTTAAGCGATTGGGTAAGGGATACTTTTTATGCTCAGATAAGATAGAGTTAAAGGTGCTTACAAACAGACTTTTGGTTTGGAGTCCTTAATCATCTTAGTTGTGATCCAAATCTCAGGAAAAATGGATTCCTTAGACTCTCCACACAAAACATCTTTTTCCCCCAAAAGGAAATTGCTTGAATGGGATTTCTTTCCCATATTTCAAATACTTCCTTTAGAGCTATTAAGTTATTGGCAAAATCAAAATTCCGAATCCCTTCTCTGCTCTATACCAAACAACTAAACATTTTAGGTTGACAGATTCTTTCACAAGGTATCGAAGCTTATATGAATGAGTGTGATAGATGTTGCTGGTCATTTTCGCCTCCTTCAATTTAATGTGCAGCAAGAAAGATTTCTTTTAACCAATGCCCAATAAGCTTCCATATAAGCCATAAAGCACAACTGAGATGTCAACAACACAGAAGAGGAAGAATTTGTTTACCCACATTTATATCTCCAGCATGTAACATGATGTCACTGAATATGACATTGCAGACTATATTTGCAGCCAGACATGCAGCCTTTCCATCAGTACCTGAAAGTATTAAAATTAATATTAAGGAGAAAGGTAACAAAAGCCAACACGAAGATTCGAAGCAAGTGAGAGCACAGAGTCTGGGTGAAATTATTCATGGGATTTTCCTTTTGTAGTGTGCATGGATAGGACAACAAAATCACTGAAAGATTACATGATCACTAGAAATTAACAAACTTGTGCTCTCATCTCATATATGACACGCACAGGTTTGGGACAGATTGACTTGAACACACCGGCAGATGCACTGTCTAAAATATACGACACTGTGTCATTACTACATCAGTATTGTCAATCCCAGAGGGCGGCCGACGCCAAAAACTCTATTGCAGTATAGCTCAGAGCAAGCTGGCCGCTACACTGAATCTTTTCTATAATATATACAATTTACAAACATGCTTTAAAATGATAAAAAGTTCTCAAAATTTACGATATTCATAATAAATTTAAAAAAGTCACAAGTGACAAATAAATCACACCAGTCTGACCAGTGAGAAATTAAAAAAGGGTGAATAAAGGTTGCGTTTTGTAGACAGGTTTGAATGGGCGTATTTGTTATATTTTTGTTAGTCATAATTTTAAGATTGCACAGAACAGAACCAAAGTCTCCTCTTAAAAATTTTACACCCGCAAAAATACCCGTAATTTATATTCGAAACATTTTAGTCATATAATAATAGCAAAATCATAAAAATAAATTATGCATATAAATGTTCTTTTGAAGGACCTCTCTAGCAGAAAATATCAAGCTCCATATTCTTTGTGCGAGCATGAAAAACTTGATTATGAGCAACGGAGACTACACTGAGTAGTATAAGAGAATTGGAGCCCAGTAAGCAAAGATTCAAGCCATAAAATCTAAGCTACAGTATTGGCCAAACTCCTATACTCAGCTTCTGTACTACAGAAAGCAACAAGTGTCTGTTTCCTACACCACTGTTGGGCCTGGATAGATACAGAAACCTGATGTAGATTTGCAGTCATCGAGATCTGTTGCCCAGTCTGCATCACAGTAGGCAGTAATAAGAATTGACTGCTGAAGGGAAAAAGGCCTGATGCGAAAATCACCAAGGATCGTTTCAATATTTCTTTTGATAAGCCAAAGATATATTGAAAGAAGTACAAGGGGTACTTCAACCCAATACAAACAGAGAGGTCTAAGAGAAAGGAAATAAGAAAGAAAGCAGACGTAGCTACCATATAGCCACAAAATAAGATACAGATCTAAATCCATAGCCCAACCCAATATGAATATCAAGAAAAATCGATATAGTGAATTAGGACCCCAAGGATAGCAACCATTACTGCAAGAATACCACGCATCCAAGACGTAAACCAGCTAAATAAGCAACCATGCAGCTAAGCTACGACCAGATTTTATACCAGCAGTAACAAACCAACTAATGCCAAGAGAGTTCCAACTTGGTAATCACTTGACAGCTCAAAGTAACAGAAAAAATCATCTTCGGGTCCCCCTCCAAGTCTTATTGGTTTACAGCAACATCAGGAATACGATAGAATTAAAAAAGCTTAATGAACCAACACCATCCCAACACATCAAATTTCATGGCAAGTTCCTGATAGAAGACAAAGGAAAAGGGAAAAGAGAGAGAAAGTTTGTAACTGAATCTGTTATCATAATTCTTGGTAGTTACAATAGTGTGAGATCGTTCTTATATAGAAGTCTGGTAGCTTGCAGAGCAAGTCAACCATTCTGTTAGAAACTAACAGAACCTAACTGATGCTAACAGTCCCTAGCAGCTAGTGTCCAGCTGGCACAGCTCAAATATGAAATTCAGTTTGTCTCTCATATGCTGAAGTATGGTAGTAGATAAAGCTTTGGTGAAAATCTCTGCCCTTTGGTTCTCAGTAGACACATGTTGAACCACTAGACTTTTAGCCTGGACTTTTTCTCTCACGAAGAAAATGTCCATCTCCATATGAAGGATAGAATTATGAGTCAACAACACAGTACTCATGTTATCACATAGGACTATCGGAGTCTGAAAAGGAAGCTGCAACTCAGTTAGCAAGGACTGCACCCACAAAAGGTCGGCTGTTGTGTTGGCAAGACTTCTATAGTCAGCTTCAGTGCTGGTCTGGCTACCAAGGTCTGCTTCTTTGTTGTCCAGGAGATCAGATTTGGGCCAAGAAAAACACAAGATCCAGAAGTAGATCTTCTATCATCTGGATCAGTTCCCCAGTCTGCATCACAGAAAGCTACAAGAGGTAATGCTTGGCTTAAGGAGCAGGGCTCAAGGTGTTGGGAGCAGAGACCAGAACCTGGTCAATATATGGGGAAACATGATCATATGTAGAAGTAAGAAACAGTCTGTAATAGCACCGAGCAGTTCTGAAGCCGAATTTAGGCAAAGGCACATGGTATTTGTGAAGAAACCTGGCCATAAAGGGTGCTTGAAGAACTCAAAGTCCAACAAACTACACGATGAGAGTTCTATGTGATAATAAAGCAGCCATAAGCATTACCAAGAACCCAATTCATCATGACATAACTAAGCATGTGGAGATTGACCGACATTATCCCAAACTGCAAATATCCTAACAAAAGCTCTTCCAAGACCCACTTATGAAAACATCCAATATGGTAGAAATCTATCCCCTAACTTGAAGGGGAGAGTTGGTGATTGGTTCTTAATTTTAGAAGAGCCAAGATTTCCAGAATTAAACTAAATCATTTGACTGATTATAATCAGTATAGCTAAGAGAATATTTTTGTTTTACTATTTTAGGATCTCCTCTATATGCTTTCCTCTCTAGTTTTCTGCCATTGAAGAGAACATTATAGAGAAATAAAATTATTTCCATAGTTATCAATCGGGGATCACAGAGCGTCTCGGACTCTCGGCCACCCAAAAAACTGGTATAGCAAGAACGCGCATAGCGGGATGGCCGCAAAACAGTCATAGTCGGAGGTCCCTCGGAGAGAAAGAAGACAAAGTCTCCTTCGTGCTTGAGATAGAAAGAAGACGAAGTCTGGTTGTGGAGGCAGAGGTGCGACTCTTTTCCATTAGGGTTTTTTTATATTAAATTCCAGAAAAGCCCCTAAAAGTAGCCACTTAAACTTTTAAATTCAACGGCATTTCAGTAAAGTCCCTGACCTTTCCCTAACACGCTGAGATTGCACACAAACAGCCGCGATAGCGCCTGCGATGGTCGCAATGTTGAATTTGAACGCTACATGCCGTCACAGAAGGTAGTTGCGACGTGAGGATCGCCCCGCGATCAATAACTATGATTATTTCTATACATATTGTGAAATACAATTATTTCTACACCCTCTAAAATATAGTGGAGGCAGAGGTGCGACTCTTTTCCATTAGGGTTTTTTATATTAAATTCCAGAAAAGCCCCTAAAAGTAGCCACTTAAACTTTTAAATTCAACGGCATTTCAGTAAAGTCCCTGACCTTTCCCTAACACGCTGAGATTGCACACAAACAGCCGCGATAGCGCCTGCGATGGTCGCAATGTTGAATTTGAACGCTACATGTCGTCACGGAAGGTAGTTGCGACGTGAGGATCGCCCCGCGATCAATAACTATGATTATTTCTATACATATAGTGAAATACAATTATTTCTACACCCTCTAAAATATAGTGGAGGCAGAGGTGCGACTCTTTTCCATTAGGGTTTTTTATATTAAATTCCAGAAAAGCCCCTAAAAGTAGCCACTTAAACTTTTAAATTCAACGGCATTTCAGTAAAGTCCCCGACCTTTCCCTAACGCGCTGAGATTGCACACAAACAGCTGCGATAGCGCCTGCGATGGTCGCAATGTTGAATTTGGACACGGTGCTACATGCCGTCACAGAAGGTAGTTGCAACGTGAGGATCGCCCGCGATCAATTACTATGATTATTTCAATACATATAGTGAAATACAATTATTTCTACACCCTCTAAAATATAGGAGATAAATCAACACAAAGGACTGGCAAAATATGCTGGAGCAGCTAAAGTAGAATTTGGAAAGGGCCCAACAACACGTGAAACTCAAGCTGACAAAAAGCAGTGGAATGTTGAATTTCAAGTTGGCTACTACTAGGTGTGCTTGAAAATTCAAACATATAGATTGAAGTAATTTGCTAAGAAGAGAAATGAGAAGTTAGCTCCAGGTTTTATGGACCCTACCAAATTGTCGAAAGGGTGGGACAGGTTGAGTATCGTCGAAAGCTACTGGACCATAGTTGGTGCACATGATCTTTCATGTGTCTCTTGGAGAGGGAAGTTTCGGGTACATTACAACCACAACCTTTACCAGATGAGCTGACAGGAATAGGAGTCGCAAGCTAACCTACAGGATGTGTTAAACATTGTGAAGCAACCAATTATCCCAAAAGGTTAAGCTGGTGGGTAAGGGCCACATGAATGGTTTTATATTATATTCTAACAGACATGAAGTACAACGAAAGAGGAGAAGTTAAATTGTTAATCAAATGGTAGGAACTTCCAGCTTGTGAGAACTAATGGGAGCAGCTCACCTCTTTGCAAAGCAGTTTCCCTAACTTTAACATTGAGGACAAGGTGAAAACTTACGGGGGAGCGAAGTATAGATAGAAGACCAGTGATAAAAAGAGTCAATAGTAAGGCTGGAATTAGCAGAGAAATTAGTCAGGATTGGGGTGCTGTTAGAATTATTCGTAGCAGTAACTAATATAAGATATGGCAGGTACCCTTAGGGTGTTTTTAGCTAGTAATTATTGCCTTGTTAAAGAGTCTAGGCCCGTCGATTGTCAAAGTGTTCTGGGAGTTCATGTATTCGTCTGTCTCACTATTCTTGGATCAAAACCAAGCAATTCTTTTTGTTCTGCAATAAAGATAATCTTTATTTTCAATTTTCTGTACCAGTTGCATCACTACAATTTCAAAACTTTATAAGTTTAGATCACCTGCCAACAGGGATCATCAGATGAAAACTAAATAGTAGATGTCATGAGTGGAAGGTTGACCGATTAGTCAACTTCAATTGGCACTTTTTCAAACTAAAATGAAAATTTTATCCATTTTTAAACTTACGTCTAACCTAAAATGTTATCCATTATTCCAGCTTCAATAATCAATTAAACAAATTGAAATATTAGGATATTTTACTCTCCTTATCAGTGTTGTCAAATATCGGCCATGGTGTTTTTCCAAATCGGGTTTTTAACATGCCGCCACAAAAAGTGTGTGGCGTTGCGGTTTGGCATGGCGGGGCCATGGCGGCCGCGATTCATGGTGGTATGGCGGAAATATCGGGAAAATGGCGGAAATTCCCGAATTTTGTTTTGAAAAAAAAAACTATGCAAAGGGCCCATGGATTTTAATGGCCCAAGTCCATATTTCAGCTTCTAATCCCCCAAATTCAGAATAGGAACCCTAATTTCACCCAATCTCCTTTCAAGTCTCACCATCCCATAGCTGCTTCCCCATCCACCTCCGACCACCGCTCCGCCCATTCCCGGCCACCTGCGGTCGCGCGACTACCGGCGACCACTCTCGCGGCCACCGGCGACCACTCCAGTGTCCGGCCACCGCGTCTCTGCTCATGATGTTTTGATAATTGGTATGTAATATGCTCAATGAGACTATGAGACTTAGTATCTATCTAGTATCTAATATCTATTAAACCTCTGATATGATATTTGCTATTATATCTATGATATTGAGCCTATATTAGATGATATAAGTTGTTATTAGTTAGCAAATTTTTTATTTGTTGTATTGTATAATTGCATTATGCAGGTTTTTTAATGTGTGTATGTATAATCGTATATAATGTTGTAGATATATATTTATAATTTTTGGCCGCCATGGCATCCGCCATAATTATATGGCGGTATTTTGGCTTTCCTCCATGGACCGCCATCCGCAATTGATAACACTGCTCCTTATCCATTATAGCTCTCACTCCAAACATACAAAAATGACAACAAATAGAATATTCACTGAAAGGGCAAATGACTAATGTAAATTACCACAAAGCTTTATTGACAATTCACAGGCTGGAACCAACACTTTGTTAAGGCGACCATGTGTGCCCTTTGTAATTATGCCCATGTCCAGTGCATAATCTGGGTAAGCTTTATACTGAATTGCCGGATTAGTAAGCCCATTACCAATGGCCAATCCCTGTTCAAACAATTAAAATAAGACATGCAAGTACTCTTGTCCTCCAATACAATTCTCGCACTTGGAACAATTCACCATGTGACGTAACAAACCTTCAGGTTTATATGAATCCCTTCATTAGCAAGGTTTCCTTGACGGATACGAGATGCAAAAGCCGGAATATAGTGCCCTGCATACGATTCACCTGTAATAAAAAAGTCATTCTTTGCAAGCTGGGGATGCTCTGCGAAGAATGCCTGAGGGAAAAGGAAAACAACTGTTAAGAAGGTAGTTTTAGTCTTCTAAAATTATTTTTACAGTCTCTAGATGTGTATTATTTGTACTATTCTATACTGTGATTTAAATATTCAAACCTGAACCCACATTTGGACATGACCATGATGACATTCAAAATTCTTTCTTTAACATGGTATCAAGACCTATTCTTAAATTTCTTTTCTCCCTAGCTAAATTTATTTCCTTTCTGCATTTGGGAAGCCCTCATCTGGGTTACATTGCTCAGATTCTTGAGGAGATTCAAGGCTTGCAGTCTAATGCCACAGAGTGTGGGTGGTCTACGTCGTCGATTTGACCATTTTGAGCACCGGATGGACAGCGTGAATAGTGAGATAGCCTATCTTCAGTGGTGTGGTGTCTTGAAGGCTGCAAGTTTGTAAGGGTGGTCCCCATTGATGGTGAAGGACACAACAAGGACGGTGCACAGTTAGTTAGCGGGTACTTTATATCTTTACCTATTAAGCATGCTAGTCTTCACATGATTAGTATAGTTGCTTGTATGGTATTACAAAATATAATGTTTCCGCCCACTGTTCCTGCACCTTTCACTGTAAATGGGTTATTTTGCACTTTTGGATGATGTGGTTATGCGGGTTGATGGCAGCATCAGTTTTGACCTATACTAGACACTATTGAAGGGTTTAATCTATTTTATTCTTTTCTGACTTAAATTTCAATAGCTATTTTTTTTCTTGATTTAAATATCAATAGCTGTATTTAGGTCTACCAACTACCATACCGCTCAATTAACGCTTGTTTCAATATTTTCCACTCAAGATCTATGGATCATGGGTGTACACCTTGGATCTCCGTCTTTAATCCACCCAAGAAGTATCCCAGAAGATGCTCGTCTAACTTCTTCAACACTAGAGCCACCAACGCTTCAAACACCTTAACATGCTTTTCCACCGAAGTTGATTGACTCAAAGTCCTAAGCCTCTCATACACTCTGCGCAGACTTTGTTCTTCAAAAACACGAATTAGGGCCACTATTAATCCCACCCACATCAACATTGGGTTCTTCTTCAAGAATCGGAACTAATACTCGGCATCCCCTCCATGTTAATGAAAGAAAGCAGCACCTTTCCACAGGCTTCATCCAATATATCTTAAGAAAAAAACCAGACCTACCAATACACCACAATGGTTGGTGTATCAAAGTTATCCTCACTTCTCTTTGAACCATTGACCTCTCACATTCCTCCTAGGTATCTCCGTCATGTTCCCAGTCAACACTGTGCTTCTTCATCCACCTCGCAAGAAGCTTCTTGAAGTCACCCATAGCACTCACATGTTTGCTAATGATTCTGAGAGTTGAGATCCTTGAGCTCTAGCATTTTTTCTGATTTTCAAAAGTTGAGCGCCCCTTTTGCTTCCAACCTTATTGAGATACTCCACTGAGGACTTCAAGGCCACTGCTCCATAGTCTCTCAGCATGAGAGTGACAGAGAAGAGATTAAAGGGAATAGGAAGAATCTCTCCAAGGGTTTCCCCGTACAGCAAAATTTAGTTCTATTATTTGATTTTCAAGATTGAATCCATTACGTAGTGAGTATTTATTTATCCAACATAGATCCTAAACCCTATTTAACTATACCTACACCCTATTTAACCATCTGCTGACATGTAAGTAACTAACCACTATCTCAACTGCTAATCAATTAACAAAGCTGCTTAACATTTCTACATGCACACACTTTCCAAGGCCCACCACCACCAGCAGGGGCGGAGCCAGAAATTCTGAGTGGGGGTGGCTAAGATTTAACACATGACTTATAAAAAAGTTAATTTTTTTTAAAGAAAATTCTTCCTTCACACTTGGTCTCCACTTAGTTTTTTTGAAACAATCTCCACTTGGTGAGAGTAGGACGAGAAGAGAGAGAAAGGAAAGATATAATATAAAATGTAATGGAAAAATAAGAGAGATAAATAAATGATTTGAGTCACACACTACTTCAACAAATAATTTCATTTCAAAAAAAAAAAACAAACAATTTCACTTTAAAGTTATACAAAAATATTTTTAAAAAATGGTTAGTGTTAAATTTATATTACCAAAATTATATGATAAAGTGAAAATGAATAAATAATAATTATATTATTATTTTAATATCAAATAAGAATATGCATTTTGTCTTAAAAAAGCTAATAAATAATTAAAGATAATATGCATTTCGGTTCAAGGATGACTTGCTGAGGCACTGGAAATGTCAAAGCCAATAAATAAAATAAGGTAAGAAAACAAAAATGGGTTGGCTTCGATTGCAAAAATAAAATAAGAGGGAAAAGAGATAATGAAAGTTGAGACAAAGAGCACCGTGATAAAACAAACTAACAGACTAGAGTGAGGAACTGAAAAGATGGGGGTGACTGAAAAGCTGATAGACTAGAGTCCCTAGAGTGAACTCACAAACTTGAAAGAGAAATAGGGAATAAAACTTTTTTTTCTAAAGACCCACGTAAGAGAAACTGAGAAGCTGGGGGTGACTAAGCACCTGCGTGTCACCCCACTAGCTCCGCCCCTGACCACCAGAATGGGCCATTGTTGTTAATTGCAGATGGCGGGTCATGGCGGAAATCCAAAATCCCGTCATACATGACAAATAATGGCAGAAATGGCAGCCATATGGGGGGATGTCGGCCATGGCGGAAAGCCAAAAAAACTGCTATGCGTGATGGCGGATATTTGATAACACCTTAACATCCATCTTTGGTTCAAAGAAAACTAAACTGCCTGGCTTCCAAAACTTCCTTCTTCTCAAATTAAGTTCAGTGAAATGCTTACTAAATTTTGCACAGCAGTACCAAAGAAATTTTAACATAGAGAAATTCAGAACTACAGATTCCACTATTAAACAATAAATGTTGTGTAATTGGTAACAACGCACTAAAATTCTATAACATATATTCAGATTTCAGAGCAAACAAAGGTACCTGCAAAAAGTCGTACAAATCATTGCTAACACCCTTTTCATCATGACGTATGTCACGCAAATCAGTACTGTAGCTAAAGCCAGTTCCAGTTGGTTGATCAACATACAAAAGGTTTGATACCTACAAGATCACCAATAATTGTTAATTCCCATCGATAATTCTCAGAGGAATAGTACAAAATGTTCAATAAGCAGTTGTCAAAGTTGGAACAATAAACACTTAGGATATCAAGTTTATTTCCACCCTCAGAGGCTCATACAGACACCCACACCTTCACCTTTCAGGATGATGTGAAGAATGATAAACAGCAAGTGGTTGTTTCTGCTCAGATTGGTTTGTAGCTAAAATTACATATTAGTACTATAAAGATGGAATGGAGAACCTTCAAAACAACTAGTCATTAAACACAAAGATGCCCCACTATGAGCGCTAAGATGAACATAACTAACTCTGGAAGTAATAACAGAAACTTGATAAAGTTTTTGCATGAGTGATTACTTTGTTTCTCACAAACATAATTATGTGATAAAGATTCACTACTATACCAAGCAATGGGTAGATAAGTTAGAATTTTTTAAAACAATTATAAACAAAGAAGGGGGTAAGATCGTATCCATGAATATGTTCTTTGTAACTTGAGAACTTATAGGCCAAAAAACTAATAGCATAGCTTATTACCTGAATAGCCCCAGTCATAATTTAGTGATCAACATTCTGCCCTCTTTAAATAAAAATTGCTAAGTTACTTCAAGAGACTACTTCAAGATGGAAAAAAGTAATTCTGATGCCAGCTCAAGTTCAGATAGAAACTCATGAGTTTAATTCTCAGGGGTATGTTTCCTTTCAGACACTTGTTCCTTTGGTACTCCAAAAGAAATTCGACCGGATGAGATACTCTTGTCATGTTTTGGGAGGAGGCGAAGATGTTCCTTAGCTCAATTGTTTTGCTTGCCTCCACCCATAGTCTCTCTAATTTCCATAATCCCCATTTAAATGTTTTATTGCACTCAGAGTCCCTTTATAAGTCATGACTTCCAAATCTATTAAGAGTTGAGCTATATTGAAGCTTGTGAATTACAATTCCCTTTGCTTTTACTCAAACCTACTCATTTGTCTAGCAATCCGAATGAGAGAGTTAGGACTTGAGATTCTTCTGATATGTTTTTAAGAAACAGTGTTTCAATTTCATACTTCTCCTAATCATCAAAGGTTTCTCCTATTTCAAAGTTCCCTCTATTGTCAAGTCTTTTGTTCACATAATTTGTAGCACATAAAAATAAAAAATAGAAAAATATTAAATTAGGATACCTTGTCCCAACCATACTCATTCCACACAAGAGTCAAGTTGTCGGCAATTTTGAAAGGGCCATTTTCATAAAACAAAGCCAATTCGCTGCTACACCCAGGTCCCCCGGTCAACCAAATCACAACAGGATCCTCCTGGCTGTTGCGAGATTCAAAGAAAAAGTAGAACATCCTGCCCACACCAACAACAAGTAAGAAGTAAATATAAAATATCTACTAAATATCCAATTCTACAATACAAAACAATACCAATCATTTAATATCTATTGCAATAAAAATTTAGACGTGCATGTTTATTAAATTGACAAATACTCCATGTAGTCTTATTGATAAGGTCCTTTCAACCGGATCAGACAAATTAGGAAACGACGTTGAAATTAGTTCATGAATTGGTTTTTAAAAAATTATTGCAACATTCCAAGGTCTTTGAAGTCAAACTCAACATTGTTCTTAACTTAAGGATTAGAAAGATACAGAAGTCATGAATGGAAAATAAAAGAACAACAACAACAATACCAAATGCATCTAAGAATTTATGAAGGGTCTTTTTTTAAGACCGTCAAAAGTTGATGGGGTCCTATATAAAAAGCCAGAAGCGAGTATTTAAAATTTAACAATCTGATTAACCATAATGATCCGAAAGTTGAAGACTTTTTAACACTATAATGAAGCAATGCAATTTAGTAAGAAAAACTTTTCATGATAGGAAAAAATACATACAACTACGAATTAAAAAAGTTTTAATCCACACCTATATAACAAAATAGAGTAAGGAGTAAGGATATATCCTACGGTACACTCTACAAAATTGTCTAGCATCATTTTCATTTTTCTAAAATCTAGCATTGTTGAAAATCTTCAACTGAATTTCATTGATTGAAAAGATGATGAATACAAGAGAGATTACAGTATTTATACTATGAGATTTGTTAGCTTGCAGAAGAAGCTAACTCTAACTAACCTTGACAGCTAAGCTTTGACAGCTAAGCATGTAACTAACTCTCTAACAAACCTGCCAGCTAGGCATAACTAACTGAACAGAACACAGTCAGCATTTACCTAATAACACTAAACAGTAACACTAACATAGCAGTAACTATATTACTCCAATAGGCCCCCTCAAACTCAAGGTGGGGGAGAAAGTGATTTCTCAATCACATTGAGTTTGTCACGAAGAGTTTCAAAACGAAGTGGTGATAGAGCCTTGGTAAACAAATCTGCCAGCTGATCAACAGAAGGAATGTGATGCACAAAAAGAGACTTGTTGAGAACTTTTTCCCTCACAAAGAAGATGTCAAGCTCCATATGTTTAGTGCGAGTGTGAAGAACTGGGTTATGAGTCAAAGCCACTGCACCCATGTTATCACAAAACACCCTAGGAGGAGAAAAAGGAATCTGCAACTCCTGCAAAAGAGACTGAACCCACAACAGTTCAGCAGAGGTATTAGCTAGGCTCCTGTATTCGGCTTCAGTACTCGATCTAGCCACCAGGGTTTGCTTCTTGGAGCTCCAAGAGACAAGGTTTGGACCAAAAAAGACACAAGAGCCTGAGGTGGATCTCCTGTCATCAGGATCTGATCCCCAATCTGCATCACAAAAGGCCACAAGAGGGACTGGAGTGTGCAAACTACAAGGCTTGAGGTGCAGGCCATGAAAGAGAGTACCCTTAAGGTATCTTAGGATTCTTTTAACAGCCTTCCAATGCTCTTCTAGAGGCTGACTTAGAAACTGACAGACCTTGTTAACTGCAAAGCTGATCTCAGGTCTTGTTAAAGTTGCATATTGGAGAGCACCAACTATTGATCTATAGAGAGTTGGGTCAGCAAAGTAATCTGCTCCATATTTGCTGAGTTTTGCTCCACTAACCATGGGAGTAGAGATCCCCTTGGCCTCTCCCATTTCTGCCCTTTCAAGAAGGTCAGTTATATATTTAGTTTGTGTCAAAAGCAAGGACCTGTCCTGAAGATGATGCACCTGAACACCAAGAAAGTAGTCAAGTTGGCCTAATTGCTTCAAGGAAAATTCAGAGTTGAGGTGCTGCACTACTTTCTGAACCAGAGGCAAGGAATTGCCTGTAATGATAATATCATCTACATAGACTAGTATGTAGATGCAGCAAGTTGGAGTGTAGAAAGTGAAGAGAGATGGATCACATCTACTTGGTTTAAAACCATACTTCACAAGGGCTGACTTCAATCTGTCAAACCAAGCTCTTGGGGCCTGTTTAAGGCCATAAAGAGCTTTGTTAAGTCTGCAAACAAGAGATTTGTCTTCATGCTGAAATCCACTTGGTTGCTGCATGTATACCTCCTCTTGAAGAGCTCCATTTAAAAAGGCATTATTCACATCAAGTTGATGAATATGCCACCTCTTAGTAATGGCCAGGGAAAGAATGAGCCTAATAGTTATAGGCTTCACCACAGGGGAAAAGGTTTCTGAATAATCAAACCCCTTGACTTGATGGTAACCTTTGGCCACAAGTCTGGCCTTATACCTATTGATGGTGCCATCTGCATTTTCCTTCACCCTAAAAACCCATTTACAACCAATTGGCTTCCTATCCCTGGGAAGTGGAACCAATGTCCATGTATTGTTAGCAAGCAATGCATCATATTCAGCCTTCATTGCAGCTAACCACTTAGGATCTTTGAGTGCTTGCTTGGTGGTAGCTGGTTCAGCTTGAGTAAGCAGTAAAGTTGGAAATAATCTGGGCATGACTATGCCAGATTTTGCTCTTGTCTGCATAGGGTGAGTATTTCCCACTGGCTGAGGAAGAGGAGCAGAAGAGGAAGAACCAGTTGAAGCTACTTCAGTGGCAGTAGCTGCTGGTGTTGGGGGAGATTGTTGCTGAACAGAAGCTTCAGCCTGAGAAGAATTCCCAGAAGAAGAGGCTGCAACCGAGTCTTGACCTTGAAAGGGCTGCTGGTGCTGAACAGGAACTTGAGAAGCTAAAACAGGAATTTCTGAAGTGATTCCATGTGCAGATGAATCAGACCCAGCAGAGGAAAACAGGGTAGGATAGGGGAATTTAACTTCATCAAAAATAACATCCCTTGACACAAAAATCCTACCATCACCATCCATGCATTTGTACCCTTGATGAGATGATGAGTAACCAACAAACACACATTCCTTGGACCTGAGTGACAGCTTAGAGTGTGTATAAGGCCTTAAGTGAGGGTAACAAGCACAACCAAACACCCTAAGTATCTTGTAATCAGGAAGAGTCTTGAACAACTTGAAATAAGGACTCTCATTGGCCAAAACAGTAGTAGGAAGACGATTAATAAGAAAAACTGCAGCCAAGAATGCATGATCCCAATATTGAGAAGGCATTTTAGCAAAGGCAAGTAATGAAAGGCCAGTTTCTATGATATGGCGATGCTTCCTTTCAACACTACCATTTTGATGGTGTGTGTAGGGGCAAGTCAATCTATGCACTATGCCAAGCTTAGCAAAATGAGATTGTAAAGGTTTAAATTCAGTGCCATTATCTGTTTGGACAGCCTTAATTTTCAGATTAAATCTTAACTCTACCATAGCTTGGAACTGAAGAAAAACAGAGGAAGTTTCAGATTTGTGCCTAAGTGGATAAATCCATGTGAAACGAGAGTAAGCATCAACACAAGTTAAAAAGTAAGAGTAACCACAAGAAGACTCAATGGAGGAAGGGCCCCATAAGTCAGCAAAAACAAGCTCTAAAGGTGTAGCATAAACAGTAGTAGAAGAGGAAGAGGGTAACTTGTGAGACTTTGCTACACAACAAGCTGAACATTTAGAAAATTTTGCTTTATTAGACAAGGATATATTACATTTGGACAAAGCAGAATGTAAAGCCTCATGATGAGGATGACCTAGCCTACAATGCCACAAATCATAGGCAGTAGGATCTACATTATTAACAGAAGACACAAGAGAAAATGAACTAGCACTAGGTACACTTGAAGATGAACTAGCACTAGATACATTTGACAAAGGAACTGAAACAGAGAAGACAGATGGAGCAGCTACTGGTGAAACAGATGTAGATGAAACAGATGAAGCTGGAGGAAGGGTTGGAACATGCATCCCTTCAAAATTGTATAAACCATCAGGACCAACAGTTCCTTTGAGCAAAACCCTAGAAGTTTCCTGACATTTGACAACACAATAGGATGAGTGAAACTCAAAAAAGACATGATTATCTCGAGCAAACTTGCTTACACTAACTAAGTTCTTTGTGATGTTAGGAACTAGAAGCAAATTATTCATAGTGAGTGTGGTGTGTTTATGATAAGGAGATGGAAAAGAGGCATGTCCAACAGAAATAATAGGCAAACCTTGTCCATTTCCCATGTAGATATGATCATTACCATTTAGGGAAACACTGTCAGAAACAACTGAGGCATCATTGGTAACATGATGTGTAGCTCCAGAATCTGGAAACCATGAGCTAAGATTCGCTGCAGCAGGAGTGTGAGAACCAGTAGTAGATGAAGTAGGTCCAGTAAGCATAGCCTGTGGAGCTCTAACTGGAGGATTTCCAGGTCTTGATCCACCAGAAAACTGAGAAGAGTTCCACTGTGAACCTCCAGATGGTTGGAAACCAAACTGCTGAGCAAAATTTCCCATGCCTAAACCTTGAGGAAATTGACCAAACATGTTTGGAAAGCCTCCATACTGTGATGTACCAAACTGAGAAGGTACACCAAACTGTGGAACACCACAAAAGGGAGAGAATCCAAACTGAGGCATCATCTGAGAATGCATAGGTAGTGGCATACCAAAACCAGTTGGCTGCATGCCAAACATGCCAGTAGAACCAGTAGAACCAGATGATGAACCGCGATGATAGCAAACACTAGCATCATGCCCATACTTCTTGCAAATCTGGCATTGAACACTTCGATTTCCTCCTCTTCCACCGCGAGAGTTGTTACTGCCATTGCGACCACCATAACCACCACGAGAACCACCATAACTGCCGCGATTATCATAGGAACGATCATCGTAGGTGTTTTCAGAGGAACCTGAAGCATAGTTAGCCTCAGAGGTCGCCGGCGACGACGTTGATGAAGAAGACGACGACGCCGGTGCAGGTTGCGTCGCCGGTGGCGCAGCTTGAGAAAGGAGCGCTGACGGAGGATTCGCACTCAACTGACGCGTGCGAGAACGCTCAAGACGCGCTTCATGCGCGATAACCATAGCTTCAGCTTGCGAGATCGTGCAAGGGAACTCGCGACTGTAGATGATAGTCATGAGATGACTATATTCATCGGGAAGACCATCAAAAATCGCTTCAAGGTGCTCGCGAAACGATACAGGATCTCCGATCGAGATCAGAGCATTGACGATGGCCTTGATTCGCTTGAGGAACTCAGACGCAGTCTTTGATCCCTTGGTTATGGATCTCAATTCCGATCGCAACTGCGTCGATTGTGCAAGCGATTGTGCTTGAAAGAAATCAAGCACAGCTTCCCAGATCTGCCAGGACTGAGTGCAGTTGACAACAGTTGGAAGCACTGATGAAGACAGAGACGAGAGAAGCCAGGTGAACAAAGCAGAATCCTGTTGATCCCATACCTGATATGCAGGATTCTCTACTGCATTCACGCGATCCTCCTCACTGAGAAATCGAGGAGGAATATCAGGATGAACAAGAAAATTCTGCAATCGATGAGTTCTAACGATGCCTTCAACGTGCTGCTTCCATGAGAGAAAATTGGAATCATCAAGCTTCAGAACAAGCTTGTGAACCAGAGAAGAAGAGGCCAATTGTGGTTGAAGAACCGCAACTGGAACAGGAACTGCAGTTTCTTGTGCATGACCTTCATCAGCCATGGTGATTGAAGAAGAAAGAAGAAAAACGAAAATCTAGAGAGAGAGATCTTCAAGGATCGTACTCAGCTCTTGATACCATGTTGAAAATCTTCAACTGAATTTCATTGATTGAAAAGATGATGAATACAAGAGAGATTACAGTATTTATACTATGAGATTTGTTAGCTTGCAGAAGAAGCTAACTCTAACTAACCTTGACAGCTAAGCTTTGACAGCTAAGCATGTAACTAACTCTCTAACAAACCTGCCAGCTAGGCATAACTAACTGAACAGAACACAGTCAGCATTTACCTAATAACACTAAACAGTAACACTAACATAGCAGTAACTATATTACTCCAATAAGCATATTATTAATTACTCTCAAAATTTTCTTTTCAAGTTAAACTTTTTCTCAAATTCCAGCGCTTCTTTTTTAGACCACAAGTTTCATTCACGGAAGGCAATATTGTTCTAGTTGGGAACATCCACATTCTGGTGAGACTAGCTCTTCCATCAGGGCCTTTTTTACATACACAATACAAATCCGAGACCCTCTAAGGGAAACCAAGCATGCATGTACCACTTGAGCATACCACCCATGGGTAAATTTCAGCCGTTTATACTTTTACATAAATATAATTCTAATTTTAAATTAAGTTTTTCGCCTAAACGTCAAAAAGCTATTCATTCAAACAACAAAATACACATACCTTTTGGAATGATTGATATAGTTTTCCTTTCAATCCATATCTTTTAAGTTTTATCCGAATTAAATATTTTTATTGAATATTTTTCAAATAACAAATTTTAAATACATTTTTTGTATACATTAGTATAGTTTACCTTTTAATCCAAATCTTTTAAATTCTAACTGAATTTATAGATTATTACTAAATATTTTTACTTTTAATGTCCATTTTTTAAAATGTCACTGAATAATGCTTGTTGGTTCTAAAAACTAACTGCCATAATCAATCAAAATATTGCCTAATAAATATAGCACAGTCATGTTAGTTTTTAGTTGAAATGTTGTTAAACAATTAAAGTATGTTCCTTGACTGTATTTTACCAGTTAAATTAGTCCTCAGGTTAGAGTAAGACAAAACAGTAGAAGTTAAACAAAAAAAAAGGCAAAAATTAGGGTCTATTGAAGTTAACGTGAAAAGCAGAAATCAAGGATGAAATGAAGTCCAGAAGAATCAAAGTATCAAACCTTGCGGCATGGGAATGTTGAATCGGGTAATACCCAGCATAGTGACCCAAATCGTCAGCCGAAACCCCAGAATCAGAACCCAATACATTGGGGAAGATGAGGCGCTTCTCAACGATCTTGCTGGGTTGGATAGAAGAATTGGCATCGCGAACGATGTTGATACCGGTGTCCGGAAACAAATTGAATTCACTGATAAGCTTCTTTGCATGGAGGGACAGGCGAAGATCATCGTTTGCCGCAGAAGATGATGGAGAAAAGCGGAAGAGAAGATTGGTCAGGACGACTAGCGTTGAAATGGAAGAACGCAACATTTTGGGGCTGCTGTGTCGTTGTGTTCTCAGTGTAAAATTCTACCACAATTTATTCCCTTTTTATACGCTTGGCGTCATAAAGGTATAATATACAATTTAATATATATAAAAATATGTTTGTGAGTCGGCGTTGGAAAGCCAACGTAACAATTTGTGTAACACGTTAATTTTTTGAGGGTTATAACATAACTTATAACCTTTTCAAAAAGAGTTTAATTTTGATGCACCGACGGTGTAAAGTTTTTTTACACCGTCAACCAATCAGATTTTAAGGATGTGACATGTCAATTAAAGAAATTAAATGAAAAGAGAGATTTTTTCACATTCTTAAAATCTGATTGGTTGACGGTGTAAAAAAACTTTACACCGTCGGTGCATCAAACTTTTTCTCTTTCAAAAATAAATATGCTGATTATACTTACTAACATAAAATGCAAGTAAATATTTTTTGTTTCTAAAAGTGTTTCCAAAATAATGTCATACATAACTTTCATCCATAAACCCAACTACATAAGTCATCATACACTAACACTTGAGGGCGAGAATCAGTCAACAAACATAATAATAACAATAGAGAGAAGTAGACTTGCCTATAGAATCTTATGATAAAAAATGACTTCATAAGCCTGATATACTTCTTATGATTCCCACACAAGAGAAGCGCATAAAAACAATACATCGGGAAGCTACCATGTCCCACAAATACAAACTCAGCTGGTCAAAACCCTACGCACTTTACCATGTCACGTCAAGCACTCTACCTGCAAAAGTACACCAACCATGCCCTAGACTCTACTCCTGTGAGTCCTTAGAAGAATCATCCTCATCACACGAAACATCAATCTCAAGCATTTTCCGTATCAAGGCCATGAAGGTGGAAGACAACGTTATCCCCTACATGACTTGGGGTACACTATATGCGACGTAACGGGAAAGGATGATGGTTCATGCATAACTCCAAAATGATGTCATGCATAACTCCTGATAATAAGTAAATATACATTTGTCATCAAATGTCCTCGAATGATAGCTCAAGTGGTAAGAGCTAGGGACATAAGGGTTGGGTGGGATGAAGGGTCAAGGGTTCGAACCCTGTGGAGGACTAATTTACTAACATTGCTAACAACTAACATTTGCCTATAAAAAAGAACATTTGTCATCAAATATAGACAAGAGCACGAAGACATACATCAGTTGTCCATCAAACAAGTACCATAAACGCATCACCGAAGCAGAAGAGAGGATCAAACACGACTATGAAATCCTGATAACAAAATATTCATAAGTTTGATATACTCTCAGTGATTCCTAAGCATGGGAACCACAAAAAACAATGTATCGGGAACCTACCATGTTGTAACGCCCCGAATTTCGGGTGTCACTTTAATAACCTATTAAAGTAAATATGCAATATTTTCCAAAAGAATGTATAAACACGAGTATATTTTTTTTCTTTTCGCAGTATTTCCAAAACATGTCATGCATACTCCCAACTGTAAATAAATTTACATTAAACCTTGAACAAGGCGAGTATCTGCAACTCCAAATATAAATTTCTAAACTCATTATGCAAGCTTACCAATAACGGTAAGCTCTCTAACCCAAGGCTCTAGCCCTACACCCGACTCTATTCTTCGAGTCATCCACAGTTCTTCAAGTTCTTCTCTCCGACTCGTACGAAGGTTGTCAGACCCAAGATTTTAGAATTAAATAAATAATTAATTTCCAACTCACGCATAGGATTTTGTGTAAGCGTGAGGGGAACTTGACTTGTGTTTAATGTTTGGATTAGCGTTATGAAGAAGAAAGTTCAGGAAATGGTTAAGAATAGTTCTATAGTCGCTATAGGTTATAACACGAGTTTCATTCACTTCCGCCTTAGGGCGAAAACGTTAGTAAAGGGCTAACCTGCTCTTAAAGCACTGTAGAAACGATCTTCAAAAATATTCAGAGGAATCTAAAAATGTCTCTTATTCCTTTCCACGACAAGTGTTTCGACACGAAACTCTGGAATGTACGAATGATCGATTTCGATTCTCGCAAGTTTGCCGAAACTGAATCCCTGATAGCTCAAGAACCTTAAAGTAAATTGTTGATGAAGACCTTTTCTATTCGGAGCTTCAAACGAAGATTCCACACGCATGCACCCATTTCTTTCGATGTTTCCAATCTTTCTTCAGAAGGAAGTTTTGTCATCCGACATCAACTGCAAAAAGTAACTTTTCGGGTTAAATCGATTAACACTGTTAGTGAATCGTTTGCTTAAATTCTGAGAAACCTGTTTCGAGTTCTGAAATTCTATCGCCGGATTCTATCTTATAATTCACAGAGGAATGTGCAGGAAAAATCGGAATCGCGAAATATTCATTTTTCCGCGTTTTCCATTTTCTATAAATAACTTGAAAAATAAAAAAAAAATAAAAAATAACATCACCACCAACACACATATGTAACACCCCGATTTCGGTGGCGTCACTTTAGTAACCAAAAGTAAATAAAACGGAAAAACGTGATTTTTTTTTTTTGATTTGTTTAAATAATAAAACTAAAGACTTAATGAAGTAAAGACTCAACTCAATCGCGATTAACAGCGATTAATATACAATATAAGCACAACCCTCGCTGCAATTAAAAATATCGTCACGAGTGTCCTCGGGTAACTGAAAGTAGTGCCCGCAGGCAAATAAGTGCAACTCATAGACAGAGTCATAAGTTTTATAAATACAATCCTCCAAGAAAGTGAGTCAGCCCAAAACGGCCTCCAAAGGACCTCCAACGTCCGACAAACTCCCTGTGATCCTCATGGAAGAGAACCACACAAAAAGCTAATAGTCGGGAACCTACCCTGCCCCAAAATGAGAAATGACAATCAGAGCTATGACACTAGCACCCAACCTTAGTAGGCCGAGTCTTGCGAAGGAGATATAGTTTGAAGAAATGGATATTCATTTAGGAAGCATTGAAGAATTAACGGACATTAGAGGTCCAAACTTGGTGAAGGTTCAGGTTTTAAGTCTATGAATTGTTGTCTTAAGTTTCTGGGACTCGAAGTTGGTTAGAATTTGATAGAGAGATTAAGAAGTTGATTGACGAGATGGTGATCAAGTTACAGAAAAGGGAAGTGTTAGTATTAAGATGAACACTTGAGGTTGTCATATTTGGACAAGTTGCTTAAAGTCTAAGAGTGAATGAAACTTGTTATGGATTTCGGTGATACAAGCTAGAGATTAGCAAGTGAATTTTGCTAAGTGGAATGAGAATCTTAGGGTAAAGATCGACTTCGGAAGCTGAAGATCATATTTGAGTAAGAGTTTTAGTGGTGTCATCATTGACGATTGTAGTTAAACCTCGGCAAGTTGAAAGATGTTATGTCTGTTGAGACGCCGTCGAACCAGCATTGGGGCTAGAAGAGTGAAACAATCGAAGAGAAAGCAGAGTGTTTTAGTGAAAATTATTTGGAATAAAGACACGGACGGTGTTATATGAGAGTTAGAGGAAAAGATCAAGGAATAATATCCAGAACTACTACTGACCCTTAAGTTTTGAGGTCGAAACTTTCTTTTTGGAGGGTAGTAATGTAAGACCCAAGTTTTAAGCTTATGCTTAGTGAATAAAATCTTATTCACGATTAGGGTTGATGTATTGTGAAAGGAAACCTGAACAAGAGTTTGTCAAATGAAATAGATTTATGAA
The DNA here is from genome assembly GCF_012489685.1 of Lotus japonicus. Classification (NCBI taxonomy): domain Eukaryota; kingdom Viridiplantae; phylum Streptophyta; class Magnoliopsida; order Fabales; family Fabaceae; genus Lotus; species Lotus japonicus. The sequence continues at coordinate 29,678,776 of NC_080045.1, read as the reverse complement.
GGAGAAAGTTCAGGAAAAGTCAAAGGATTTTATCGAAGTCGATTTAAGTTATAGCACGATCGTTATACGCTTAACCTAGGTCAGAAACCCTAGTATATAGCTAATTTTCACTTTTAGGCACGATGGCAGTTAATTCCAAAAATCTTCAGAGAAATGTTAGAACTTCTCTTTTTCCATATATCACAATCGTTTCGAGGCGAAACTCTAGGATCTACGAACGTCCGATTCCAATCATCGGAAGTTTGCCGAAACCGAATCCCTGGTATTTCAAAACCCTAGAATTTCTCGACAATGAAGACTTTATCTATTCAGAGCTTCAAATGAATATTCCACACGCGTACACCCATTTCTCTTGATGATTTTAATCTTTCTTCAGAAGGAAGTTTTCTATTCCGACATCCGATGCAAAAAGCAACTTATCGGGTAAAATAGTTTATACCGATTATGCATTAGTTGCCAAAAATACAAAGAGACCTCATTTTAGTTTTGGAATTCTTTCGCCAAAACATATCTATTAATTCACGGAGTATGACGCCGGAAAAATCAGATTCGCGAAACTTTCATTTTCCCGCGAATTTCCAACCTTTATATATAGCAAAGAAAGGAAGAAAAACTCAAATTTTCCTCCATTTTCTTCATCAAGGCCGCGAGTTCTACAAGGGAGGGAGAAGAGAAGATTTTCTTCATCGTTTGCTTGATCGTCGATCAATCAGTTGCTACTTCAAGGTTTCGAGGTATAGTCGCTAATCCTTACCTCTGATCGCTTTTTCCATAGCTTTTCTGTAGAGTTTTCTGAGCGGATAGTTTATGAGTTTTTGCAAAACTATCCTGAATCTTTCATTTCTGATTCTAAACCTCTTCTATATGTGCCCAAGATCACTTCTGCCGGATTAGATTTTCCGTTATGTCGCCGGAATTCCGCCGAAATCAATTTTAGCCTTAAATACCCATTTTTGGAGTTTTTGAGGTAAAGCTTCAACCTTTAGGCTAAAAACTATCGCCTTAGCTTAGTGTTAGTAGGATTAGTTGTCATAAACGTCGTTAGTAACGTCCCTGCAAAATTTGGTTTTTGGGATTTCAGTTTTGAAATTTCTAAGTTAAAAATCATGACCAAAATACCCCTGCGACAGTTTTTGATCCGATAATTTTTCCGAGTTCAGAATACCCTTAGTTACGGCTAATGAAAGCATAGGAACCAAGTTTGATCGAAGAAAATTCGAGCCCCACAATTGTGAAAAGTGGCCGAGCCCTATAGAGGAGGAGGGGGAAAATTCCTTTTCCGAAAACTTGTCCTTTCGCGCTAGATTATCGTACCTCGGAGTATGAACTACTTCGTGTAACCTTAGTGAGCATTGATAGCTTAGTTTCCGATAGATTTTGATAGAATTCTGTGGTTTTACTTTAAAGGTTCTTTTGAAGAATTTCCTGAAGATCAAGGAGCTCATTGTGAAGGAACGTTTGAGGAGAACGCTGGAATAACTAGAGGTAAGGGCAACTTACCTTACTAGCTAATGCTTTAGGTGTCGACGAATTCGACTTGATTTATTGTTTATGCACTTGTTTGTGATTGACTGGGAAAAGTTTTCTGAGGCTTCGGCTGACAATGTAGATGATTCGTCTACTGAATGTTTTTGGAGATTGACTTACATGCTATGTGCTATGTGGGTAATCTAGGATGTGTGGTGCATGCCTTATATGCTAAGTGCTATGTGGTTATTGCTTATTATGTTGATATATGACATGTTGATTGATGGTGCTGAGTTATTTATGCTTTAGCAATGAAATCTGAGTTTCTGAATAGTGAGAATAGCGGGCAGGTCATGCCGATTTTATTTTGAGAGTTTTGGGGAAAGTTTGATAGGACGAATGAGATTCGGGTACAGTTATGCCTTCGGGTACAGTTTATGCCTTCGGGTACAGTTATGCCTTCGGGTACAGTTTATGCCTTCGGGTACAGTTTATGCCTTCAAGTACAGTTTATGCCTTCGGGTACAGTTTATGCCTTCGGGTACAGTTTATACCTTCGGGTAATTCGGACATCGACGGGGGATATGATCGACCGTAAGGTTAGGATCGACCTGTTGATTGTCGGGCATAGCGGAGGGAAAAGTCGACCCGCAGGGTTAGGACTGATCCGGCTATGTCAAGGTGGTAAGTGACAGTCGAGGGTTATGGTCGACACAATGCCAGTGTTAGGACCGACTCGATCGTGCCCAGCCTATTCTTTCTGGAACCGTCGAGAGTGACGTTGCATTGACATATCATGCACTCTAATTGTATCGTTATGTGTTTTGATGAGTTGATGTTGATAAACATCGTTATGTGTTTTGATGAGTAGATGTTGATAGATATCGTTATGTGCTTTGATGATGGAATTGTACTAGAGTGTTGATAACATGTTATGTTTAAACCTTAGGGTAGACAATGCAGAACTTATATGTATATAGACAACATATATATATATCCCTTATACTTTATCTGGTGTCTTGTATTCTCTATCCTATATTCCGTAAGTTGACCCTTGCACGTGCTACTTGTGTTTGGGGGGCTATGTATGCCCTTTTTGTCAGATGTCGTTGGTGGATTCTTCCGTGATTCCTCGTCGTTCGGGGAAGACCCGGAGCGAAATGACTACTATTGAGCCTTCGACGTGGACCCGGACTTCATGCGTGACCAGATGGGAGTCGATGATGGAAGTATGGGGGATGGGTGATTAGAGTCTATTAAGGTTGGGTGTTAGTGTCCTAGCTCTGACTTATTCTTATTTTTGAGGGCTTGTGTTGCTGACACTTGACCTAACATTTTGGGATTGTACATTTTGCCTACGGGCGTTACACTTTTCTACTTTCCGTCATTGGAGGTTACTCGTGACGAGGTCGCTATTTACAGCGGGGGATGCTATATATATTGTATATTAGTTCTGTTGCCTTTCGCATTTGGGTTTTATTTAATTCAGTCTTGTCTTAGTTATTATCAAAAAAAAAAATATTTACGTTTTTCCGCATTAAGTTTAGTTTTGGTTACTAAAGTGACGCCACCGAAATCGGGGTGTTACAGAAGTATATATCAAGTAGTTGAATTCTGTAATTGTTCTGTATACTTGGTCCTCTAGAATCTGTTTGCATTCTTGTTGTGTTTCCTACCTTTCCCTCTTTCCAGTGACATTCAACGCTAAGAAATTCAATGAACATTCCAGGTAGATAAAAAAAAATCGATTTGAACAATATAAACAATATTTATTAAATAGAATATCGACTTCACCTGTGCGGATGTAGTTCCAAACCATGATCTGGTAATTATCTCCTGCAATTGAAAAGCACTCAACTTGTTAATAGTTAACAAAAAAGATTCAGATCTAATTGGTCGATTGAATGGAAAATGGGGATGAACACCGAGAATGAATCGCCGGAGGTCAAGGGAGGCTGGGAGTTATGTAGGCTGGGAGAATGGAAATAAAATGATGGAGAGAAATGATGAATTAGAGAGTCTTATGTATGCTTTTTAAGAGAGATGAGTGTAGGATAAGAAGAAGGGTGTAGAATAAGAGGAAGGAAGAAAGAGTTACCATGTAGGATTTTTTAGGAAATTAGCCAATCAAGAGGTGTCACGCTAGCGATGACTGGGCCTACTGAACAATGTAGATAAGTACTTAATGAATATTAATGATAAAAAAAATATCAAATAAATGAAAGAACGATTGGTCACCAACAACACTAAACATTGATTGATGTAGTTAACAAACACATATCCCTTTCTATTATAGAAAAAAATCATATAAAAACCAAAGCATTCTAAAACTAAGTAATTGTGCTAAAACTTCTATAAACAGCATAAATCTTGTGAAATCGTTACCTCTGCTATTCCATGGTGCATATTTGATGCTACAACTAAGGGATTTCCCTCATGGTTTGTGAAAATGAAAAGATATAACTGGAATAAACAAATTGGGGGAGATTCAATGAAAAATTGAAATTTGCCAAGCCATCGTGCATCTATTTATTTTCCACCCCTCGTCTCCTATACTAAACCTTATAAAAAGTGTTTAGTTGTTTAAGCTGCTCTCATTGAGCATAAAAATATAGAAAGATCTTAAATTCCAATATTTCATGGATTATTCAGTCCAAAACTTAGAAAGACATTCTTCCAAACATACATACTTGCCAGCTGGATTAAGACATTGTTTTAGATTAAGGCTCGTGGAGAAGAAACAGAGATTCATTAGCAATTGCTTTGGCTAACAGTTTTCCCACATCCGAGAGGGCCATAGAAATATGGCTTGATGAGTTTAATTATTCAGTTACTGTTTCCCCTTGTCACATATGTTGATTTTGAGCCATTTATCCAAATTAAAGGGTTGCAGATGGGACACATTAGCCTCTTACAGAATTCGCATCCCTTATTGCTCTTGTTGGTTCCCTGTAAAAATCAGAATTTGCATCCCTTATTTAGAATTTAAGTAAGTTATTCTAAAAATCACAAATCCAAAGTTAAGTTCTTGAAATATTCTAACAAAACCTGAAGTGATAGGATGCTACAATAGCGGGTAGCAAAGTCACAGAGAGCAACAGTTCAAGATTATAGTAGGTACATCTCTACTCAGTACTGATATAGCTCTTCAATTAGTGAAAAGAGAAGTATAATGATTACAAAACTTCATACGGAAATCATCCCCTGCTATAGCGGGAGAAACATGTCTCCCCCAATAAAAGACTCCCTACTCTCAGCTTGCTCCAATATCTCTGCATAAATCATTTCCTTTGTTTCATATAATCCATCAAGCATATCAAGAATTGTGACCTTTGTAAGAAGAAGCATCTTAGAGGATACCCTTGTCCTAGGGCTAACAAAATGAAGACATCATCTAATGGCTGGGAAATAGAGTCCAAAGATTTCAATGTCAGTTCATCTCAAAACAAAACCACCACACATAATTATTCAAAGAATTATAAAAGTCCTCTACGAACTTGAAAACCAAGGAAAGAAAATCAAGTTAAATTCACAATCCTCTAGACTCTAGATGATAAATACCTTCGGTTGACTGCCAAGATTTACAATGCTAAAGCTAAAGTGTCTCTTCCAAAAGTTCATCATAAAAGTCAGTTGAAAACTCAAACTATTGGCTGCTGAGTTGTTGCGTAATGAACAAAATGGTTTACTGATGAACCTCATCATGGGCTTCCAATGAAGGACTACAGTAAAAGGGGGAAGAGGAAGAAGGGTAGGTTGGAAAATGATGTGGGAGATAGCGGGGAAGTGTCTGCTAGGTCAAATTCTAACAAACTGGACAGTGGCAACAGAGTAGGGTAGCAGGGGATGCTGGAACCAGGGAAAAGGACGTGAATATGAGGGAAAGAGAGGATAGTGAGAAAGGTGGTGGGAAATCATTTGGGTAGTACTGAGGTTTATTCTCGTATATGTTTCTTTCTTTTCCAGCTTCTATAATTTGCTGTAAACTGCCATTTGTAATCAGAGGAGTGTTTTCTGAGTATTTCTTTATCCATTTCACTGTAAATTCAGTTACTATAATTTACTCAAGTAAAATAGTAAAAATAGCAATTAACTCCCAGGTAAAAAAGCATAAAGTGATAAAACTATAGTTGCTTTTAAGACCAGAAATTTTCTGGGTATCAACCTAACAGCAATGCTTATATAAATGGTGATCATAAAGATATCATGAAACATAACACATAAGCTCAACTTGTGATGTAAGAGCTCACGTACAGTGGCAGCTAACAGTATGAGTGAATCCAAAACCCTGCTTCCACTCCTGCAGGGATAGAACCAAAGCTGATGATAAAAAGATCATTATCAATGTCAAATATTTACTTTGTTCTTTGACTTTTTTACGCTTACCCCGGGGAGTGAGCAGAGGGTGGGTGAATGGATAAAAAGTTAGTACTAATTACTTGCTTATGGTAGACACCTTTTCCTCCTTAGTGTATTAAAAAAAAACATTACATACATGATTTTTAAATTTTTTTATGAATTATGTAATGTGGTAACTAATTAGCATTAAATTAGTTCATAATTTCGGGCATAAATTGATGACAAAATACATAAGTATTCTAATGCAAAAGTTAAGGCTTGTGACAGAAGAGTCGGAAATAGTTCAGAAGACAATGCAAGAGTGTAGTATAGAAAGCAGCTTAGAAACCTAAATATGATTTTTTTTGTATTCTGTACAGAGTAAGAAATTTGGCTAGGTGCACTAACTTTCAATATCAATTTTCATCATTAATACTTCTTCACATTACACATGATGGACATGAGTTGTTTGTACAGAATAACATCTAACTCAGTTGCTTTTAAGATAGTAAATATAAGACTGTTGTGAAGCTACTTAGGATTATGGTGCCAAGCTGAAAGAGGAAACATAAGCTAAATAAGATGTGAACCCAATTAATATAGTGCTGTGAAATTCAGGTGCTCATGTGGCAATCCAATAATTTGCTTCTTAAGAAGAATGGTGGGGGGAGGCTATTGACTATTAAGTGGGGTGCAAAGGTTAGCAGCAGATATAAATTATAAACCTATCCTCCTGAAAGCTTTTCCTTGCTTCTTTGCTGCACTGAATTAAGTTTCAATTGTTACATATTCCAGAAAAACCATCCCTTGTTTAATTTTGTGTTAACCTATAAATCGTAATTACCTGAATTTAGAGGAATGAGAATGGAGGTCTCTTAGACCTGTTTGGATCATACTTTGCTTCTTTCCCGTGGGTAAAATAAAAATACCAATCTTTGCAACCTCTTCAAATGAGTCATCAACCTTGCTTCTTTGTCACCTAGTTGGGCATCGTGTCCTTTCAACCCCACCCAAACTACCATAATTTCTCTATGGTTGTATCATGCTATTAGATCTGCTCCAACTTCTTATTCTAACTCCTTGCAAACCTGCAGCACATAACCACATCAGAAGGCAGATAAATAAAGTTTAACATGTATAAAAATAGGGAAATGACCTGGATTTAACATAAATAAATCACAAGGGGAAATCTCTGTTGATGGATTATGAAACTCGCCAAAAGAAAAGGGAACATTTATTGATGTTATTATGAAACTCTCACCAAAAGAAAACCTTGTCAAGTCACCGCTCATATCTCTCTCTTTCCCACTTGCCACTTCCCTCATGACCCCATTTCCCCTCCTCTAGAGCAACTATCATACTTCATAGAGCAACCCCATTCTGAATTTCAGTCCTCTCCTCCATTTTCTATCTTCTTCAGTCAAATAAATTAATAACAATTAGTCAATTATCTGACTAAACAAAGATTGATAAAGAGTCATAAGGCTACTTTGTTGAACAGTTGCACAAGCCTAGCTCTATCAAGTTCAACTTGCGGATTCAGAAAGTCAGCAAAGTTGTAAGTGGGAAATCGCATAGATACCTCAATGAGAATTTTTCCGCAGTATTTTAAACCTGTCATAGAATCTATATTCACACCCAATTCAGGTCAACAATAGAGAAGGCAATGCAGTAAAGACTTGAAGGTAGAAGACAACATAGCTAAAACTCAATGATGAACAAAGCTTAACCATTATGTTTGGGATAAATTTACTGACAAAGGATCTGAAGATAACATAGGCACGTGACTGAAGGTGAAGAGTAGTGAGAGAGAAGATGCCACATGGGAATGGATGGAGAGGAGGTCATTCACGGAACGGAGAAGCGGTGATGGCAGTTAGTGGCGGTGGCCTGAGAGAAGGTCTATGGCGGAATCCAGGGACGGCGTCGGTGAGGGGAAACTGGAAGAGATCAATTGAGGGTTGAAAGTAGAAAGGTGGAATGGGTGTGAATAATTGAAACGGCAGAGAAGGATAAGAGAAGAGAGAGGGGGGAAAACGCTTTTTGATATACATCAATGCTATTAAAGAAATATGAGTGCAGGATAAGCAGAAAGGTGTAGGATAAGAGGAATGAAGGACTGATTGCCATGTAGGATTTTTTCAGAAATTAACCAATCAGGAGGTTCCATGGATGCGATGATTGGGCTGAAATCTTTTCCTGAATGTATATACTATGGATTAGAAGGTCTTGTAAAGGTGCTACTAATCTCTTTGTGACCTGTGCCTATCCATTGTAGCAGTTATGAATTCTATGTAGTCAATTGTGTCATTTCCATCTAAATGAGTCTGAATTAAAGCAAAGCGATGTAAGTTCGGAAGAATAAAGGACAAAAATGATAAATCTGGTAAAGCTTTCAGCTTCAGTAAGCTTTGATCCAAGTCTTTGCAATCCTGCCCTCAGTTCCTCTTATGTGATTTGTACACTTTTGTCAATGTCTATATATGTAAACATTGCATTCAAACCTTGGATATATTTTTTCAGAAAGATTTTAAGCAAGGTCCTAAAAGATTTTTCCAAAACCACTCAACTATTTTGAATTGGTAGAGTTACATACCCTTATGGAATGCATTTCCTCTGCTCATTCTTCCATCAACTCTGAACATAATTGACCTTAAGGTGTGATCAGCAGCCACGGTCCCTATCAACCTGGTCCATCACAAATCTAATTAATTAATTAACCTCTTTGCTTTAGACACCTTCCAAGAACATAGTCTGAGGAATGCCATTAAGAAAAATAAGATTAGAGGCATACCCTTCTTCATTGTTATAGATCTCATGTGACGTCTTGAAGAAGAGCTCTGGTTGCAGCCCTTGATATGGCCGGAATTCACCGTTACCTCAAACTGATGAGGTAGGACAACTACCAGAGTAACTTCAGGTGCTGCTGAGGCAGTAAAGTTGCAGAACCCATCTTCCCAGGCCAATCTCATGCATGTATATACTGCATAGAAACATGGGATGCATATACTTTCCACCAACACAAAGCAGCCAGCTATAAGCAAGTAAACAAATGCATGGTTACTCAGGATTTGAGCATTTAACAGCCTACATTTCTATGGACATCATAAAATAGCTACCTGCAAATTAAGATAAAGATTCTCACCTGCATACTGCATAGAAACATGGGATGCATATACTTTTCTAATCACATGTCACACCAACAACAAAAATAATCCTATTATTGAGCCACAAAAAAGGAAAAGACTACACTTATAAGCAAAAGAAACTCAGAATGATCATCTGGCCAAAAGGGCACCAGAGAAATCACAAAAACAAAAGGTTGAAAGGAACTGGTAAGATTTTACTCAGCCAAGCAAATGAGGTTTAGCGAAAAGGGAGAGTGGAGCATTTTTATCCTAATAAGAACTTCAACACCACAAAGCTTAATACAAATTACGTGTCCGTCCATTCATTTTTATCCTAAAAAGAACTTATTAGCATATATGTGTGAGAATCTATTTCAGTATTCTAAAGCAAAAGTTAAGGCTTGTGACAGAAGAGTTCGAAATAGTTCAGAAGACAATGCAAGAGTGTAGTATATAAAGCAGCTTAGAAACTTAAATATGACTTTATTTTGTAGTCTGTACAGAGTAGGAAATTTGGCTAGGTGGACTAACTTTCAATATCAATTTTCAAATTCAAATTGTGGTTTCCCATCTATTGCTCAATCAACATCTAATATTATGAGGTATATCATCAGAAGAGAAAATCATGGGAAGCTGTAACAGAAATATAATTCTGTTTTAATTGTCATGGGAAAGTGAGTAATAACATTTCAATTTGAAGATGAAACTGAAGTGGTAATTATGAAAAGGAGAAATTTACCTGGCCAGTGAGGACGGTGCGGATGTAATCAAGGTGACCCAGGAGAGTGAACAATCCCCTGTACAACTTTTAGTTCCAAACCTTGATCTTGTAGTCATCACCTGCAATTCAAAAAGCACTCATAAATAAACACAATAGTAGTCTCTCCATACCTTAATGATAGTAAGAGATTCAAAGAAAAATGATAAGTCAGTGAGATCAACAGATTCAAAGAAGATTAAGGGAAAAGACTTGAGAGAAGCTCAACCTACGTATAGCTCTTCCTATGCTCAGTGTTCAATCATATTTTGTGATGTTCAAGCTCTCACATCGAATAACCTGAATGTTCTTCCCGTTCAGACACCTTAGTAAGCTGCTTCAATAATCAACACAGCAAAGAAAAGAAAAACAAAACCTCAGTTCAATGAGAACATAAATGACTCAAAATAAACACTGTTCTAAAAAATATTAAATATCAAGTGTGCAAAGGACAATGCAGAGGTAGCACCTGTTCTTATTCTTTTCCTTAACTTCTTCGTTGTCACTTAGAATGATTAAATTTTGGATGTGAACTTCATAGTAGCTGTTGCAATCCGAGGATGCGCCATGAAAAGTATGGGAAAAAACTTGAGAGAACCTCGACCTGTACATGGCTCTTCCTCTACAGTCTCTCGAGGACCTGCGGCGAACCCGCTTTATCTCACTTAAAACATCTTCAGAATAGAACACTACAAAGATATGAAAGCAAAAAAATCAAAACCCAAATAAATAAAGATGATAACTTCAGAAGAAGAAAAAAGGGCACATTCATGAATACTTCTTCTTTTCATTATAGAGTGGACAAAGTAGAGCACCATGAGTGGGTTCCTCTGGTATATGTGCGAAATATTGCAGGCGAGAGAAGACAGTACATGCTTCAGATATTGGCTTCCTTCCTCAACCTCTCTTGCTGCAACAAATTATGACAGTGAGACTGAATAGCATGAATCATTGCTTAGAGGCTCATAATCTCAGAGTAGCGTCATTATATGAAATGAAATCTAAAACAACAAAATCGACATAGTCAAATATTTTTCACATTTCTGATAGGTTTTCTCATATTTTTGCTTCTAAGAATGAAAGGGAAAATGGACAAAAGGTAAGGAAGAAAGATAAATAAAAAACAAATTGAAGATGAATAAAATTTCATTTCAAGTTTTTTTTTAGCTTGAAAACAATTTCACAAATTTGAAGCTGTAACAGCATTAGTAATCTGGATAATCAAAAGGAAGCAATTTACTCACGTTCTAAACTGATCATTACTCATTGTACGTGTAGACTCATACTTTGTCATCCACAATCGAAATCGGGGATTTGAAGGATTCTAACTGAGTTACAGAAGCAGAGCGAGAAGAAGCTCCGGCGATGATTCTCAGTGGGGGACCTTGCTCCGTTGCAGATTTCGCGAGCAAATACCTGAGTGTCGAATAGTATCATGAATCAGAAATTTGAACCCTAAAACAAAGAAGCCCTAAATCAAAATGAAGATACCTGAGTGTCGAATAGTGCTACGGTTGAGAAGCTTCAGACATTAAGAAGGCAGAAACGCAATTTCACCCATGATCGGAGCGGCTGGGAGTTGTGGTCGCGAGATTGAGACTTACGGCACGCATAATGGAGGTATGGTGTCGGTGAGTGGAGGCGCAGCCTGAGAGAAGGTCATTCACGAACGGAGAAGCGGCGAAGGTGGTGGCGGAGCCAGAGACTGAGAGAAGGTCGATCGCGGAATGCAGGAACGACATCGGTGAGGGAAAAATGGAAGAGATGGAGAGAGGATTGAAACGGCGAAGAAGGGAAAAGAGTTGAGAGAAGTGAATATTGTGTGAGGAAAAAAACGCGTTTTAGCAATGAAGGAGAGAAACAAACGTAGTTTGAATGAGGGGAAGGAGGAAGAGCTATGAATGACACGTAGGATTCAGCAAGATATCAACTAATCATGTGATGCCACGTCATATATTTAGGTTCTGAGATCTTTTCCTAAATATATATACTATGGATAACTTATGTATTGCCTACCCTAAGGTAATTACATAGCATATTTATCAACATTAAATTATCAAGATATATAACGATGTTTATCAACATCAAATCACAAATGACAATTGGATCTTCAACACATCAACAAATATAGTTAGATGCATGGCGTACCAATGCAATGTCATGCTCAAAAGATGATCCCAGCAATTAGGCATGTCAAGTCGATCCAACCCATTGGGTTGAACATACGGACTCGCACACGCAACTCCCACAATTAGGCATGTCAAGTCGATCCAACCCATCGGGTTGAACATACGGACTCGCACACGCAACAAATGACAACGCCAAGTCGGTTCACTCAAAAGAGTCGAACATACGGACGTTGCGCGTGTCCAATGACTATCGCCGAATCGATCCAATCCATCGGATTGAACATACGGATCCGCGCGAGTCGAAGAGTTATCGCTGAATCGATCCAATCCCTCGGATTGAACATACGGATTCACGCGAGTCGAAAGGTTATCGCTGAATCGATCCAATCCCTCGGATTGAACATACGGATTCACGTGAGTTAAAATGGCAATCGCTGAATCGATCCAATCCTTCGGATTGAACATACGGACTCACGCGTGCCTGAGTGACTACCGCCGAATCGATCCAATCCATCGGATTGAATATACGGATCCGCGCGTGTCAACAATTATTGCCGAATCGGCCCAACCCGTCGGGTTTGGGCATACGGATTCGCGCCGCAATATCGAAGATACACTCTTGGTGTTCTTCGTGAAGACCCAGTCTTTTGACCGTCCCAACCCCGAGTATATGCATGATGCAATACGGTTAGCTAAACATCGAATCGTCCTCGCTCGTACGTGTTTAACTACAAATCTCAATTTAAAAGTACCCGAAGGTCAAAGTCGTCTTTACGACTAGGCTGTGATAAGCCGGAGTACATATTGCACTCAGTGACATTTCCCTGGTCACTCTGGTTCACCCCCGTGGCGACCATCAAGTCATCTCAGGTTCAAGGCTTTTCGACTATTTCCCGTTTTTCACAATCATTTCCAACTCTTAAGTATCCCTAAAGGTCTCGTTAATTAATCAAAGCATTTCAAATTGAGTTAATCAAGTTATGAGGTTTATTATCGAAATCCAAGTTCCATAAGTTCTCAAGTTTCAAATTCTAACTATTCAAAGTTTCCCAAATCCCCCAAATATAATCCCCGGGCAAGGTAATCAAACTCGAGAGTTTAGGTAAACTCGTGGAGGGGGGGTAAACTCGACTCGTAAACTCGTAAGAGTTTACCGCATGCAAAAAATACATATAAAAAATACTATTATGGTGATGAACGCACACTAACAACATTAAAAATGAACCAAATCACCAACAATAGTGATAAGAACAAGTTCAAACCATAAATTAAATTACTAACAAGTTTAAGTTCATACATAAAAGCACTAAATAATCCAAATTAAAGGTTTCACAAGTCATAAACTCATAATAAAACATTAAACAAAAGCCAACAAGTCATGATATCAAATTTCAAATACTTCAACATCTTAAAATCCATCATCATGGCCATCATTCATCACCACCACTCGATTTTAGCGAGTTTATCTCGATTTTACCCGAGTTTACCCGAGTTTAGCGAGTTTATCTCAATTTTACCCGAGTTTACCCGAAAACGATTTTACACTCGATTTAACTCGAATTCACTACCTAAAAACGTAAAATCGTACGATTTTACGATTTAAATCGCGAGTTTAATAACCTTGTCCCCGGGAAAAGTCTAAGTATTTCAAGGAGGGCTAGATCTCCGACCTCAGGTCAGGACCTGCCTAGGATTATTCTTTCAACCCGAATGATCAAAGAGAATCAATTCAAATGTCCTACACTCCACAATTGCGTCAAAGTGCACGATTCGACAACAATATCAATATCTCAAGCTATAAGAAGCAATACGACAATAATTATGTGCTGAAATCATAAGACAGAAACCAGTAAACGGCCGAAGCCTCTCAGAAAACGGAGACACACGTCTCATATAAGTTCACACGGCTGAAGCCTCCAGAAAACATTTTCCACTTCAAAGTGATAGACAATATCCAAGCAATATTCAATATCAAGCAATATTCAAGTCGAATTTATCGACGCCTACAATATAATAGCTAGTAAGTAAGTTGCCCTAACCTTAGCCAATTTCCGTACTAAGGTGCAACTCCGATCCGATTACATCTTTGTTTGCCTGCGTCGGCTCGATTCCTTCCATTGTGTAGCTTCGATGCAAGGTGCTTCCGTTCATCGTACCTTTCACAAGCATACTTAACGAAATCACTAATCGAGCTACTTACTACTCAAGTCTAGAGATATGACTTCAGGCAATTGACTCGAAACGAACGAATGTTAAACGACTCTTCCTCATAACACAGCTACATCAATTAGTAGAATATTTATCTCTTTTTGAAATTAAAACCATTTTGTAAAGCAAATCGCAACTCCTCCCTAATCAACTGTTAAACTTCAATTTTCACAATAACAATGAAAATATTTATTTTTCTTTAAAACTTGCTTACTCGAGGCTAAAACATATACAAGAGTTGAAGGCTTACGAAAATCAAGTTTTCTGAAACTTGTCGGCGAAGAGTCGCCATAGAAAGTTGCGGCTCACAGGGTTGACGGAGGAACTGTCGCCGGAGACACAAAGAAAGGTTGTTCCTTCATCCTTTCGCGGCCAGAAACTCAACGGCGCTGTCTGTTTCCCCAAAGAGTCGACGGTTTGCCCAGAAATTTCAGCCGAAGGTCGACGGTGGTTGTCGGGATCGTCGAATAAAATGACCCAAATACGACATTGAAGATAGGGTTTTGCTCTCCTCACGGCAAGGATCGTAGCAGTATCCTCTGTTTTTCCATCGGTCGCCGGAGTTGACCGGAAAGAGCTCCCGAAGGCGGCAGCGGCGCCGGTCGACGGCGACGGAACGACGATTCGGAATATGGGTTTTGTTGTGGACGTCGCAAGGGTTCCAACGGTACTAACCTCGCTGTGAACGGAGGTCCGAGTACACCGGAATCGAAGGTCAAAGTTTGCGACGTCGGCGCGTCGTTATGCTCTGTTTTCACGTCTTGCTTCCTCTGTTTTGCTCACGGTCGCTGGCACGTTTTGGGTTCGTGATGGTGGTTCAGCGGCGGTGGTCGTCCTTGTCGGTGGTGGTGAAGTAGAAGCACAATGATGATGGCGATGGCTTCACGGCCATGAAGAGAAGGAGGTGATGGTGGTTGGGTTTCCACGGTGGTGCGCGCGTAGGAGGAGAAGGAGCTCGCAGTGGCGGCAGTTCGGAGTGAAGAAGAACATGGAGGTGGTGCGGCCATGAGAAGGGGCGGTGGTGGCTGGTCTTGGTTGCTTCATGATGATGTTGTGGGTGGCCATCGGCGGTGGCTTCGTGAGGAAGAAAGAAGAAGAAGACATGATGGTGATGTGTGGGTGCTGAACATGAAGAGGAAGAAAGCACGGTGATGAGGAAGAAGAAACATGGTGTGCGTGGACAGCAAAGGAGAGGAAAATGGTGATGGTGTAGTGCTGCCACTTAATTAGGAGAAATAAGGAGAAGAAGAAGAAATGCATATGGTGATGATGATGATCGTGGGTGTGCGGCAGCAAGGAAAGAATAAAAGAAGAAGAAAAGAGTGAGAGAGATGTCGACAATGAGAGTGAGGGAGGAAAGGATGAACGGTTTAGATATTTAGGAAAGATAAAAGATATTTTGTAAACCGGTGTGAATTGATTTAGACACTGAAGAATTTATCTCACAGAGTTAAGAGAAAAATATATAATTGATATCTAATTATACTAAAAATTATGAGGAACTTTATGAAATTGTAAAATATGAATTATGATCACTTTGAGCAAATTAAAATAATTTATGAACCAATAAATGAGTAGAAATTAAGCTAAAGAATAATTGTTAGATAATTAGAACAAATATGACGTTGTCATATTATACAATTAAGCTAAATATCATTTCATAAAAGGTCGATACTTGCTCTGGGTTCGTTTAAATGAGAAAATGGCTTGAACGTAGTCTGCTTCAAAATATGCCGCATAACTACTTTTTGCAATTAACGTCGGATGGAGAAACTTCATTCTGAAGAAAGATTGGAAACATCGAAAGAAATTGGTATACACGTGTGGAATCTTCGTTTGAAGCTCCGAATGGAAAAAGTCTTCATTGACAGTTTATTTTAAAGTTCTGGAGCTATCAGAGATTCAGTTTCGGCAAACTTCCGAGAATTGGAATCGGACGTTCGTACATTCCAGGGTTTCAGATCGAAACGCTTGTCATGGAAAGGATTAAGAGAAATTCTAACATTTCTCTGAAGATTTTTGGAATTAGTTTCTATAGTGCTCTTAAGGGTAAATTAATCGTTTACTAACGCTCTTGCCCTAGGCGTAAGTGAATAAGACTCGCGCTATAACTTATATCGACTTTAATACTATTCTTAGTCTTTTCCTGAACTTTCTCCTTCATAAATTTATTCTATTCAGTAAACACTTGTTCAGGTTTCCTTCACGATACATCGAACTTATTCGTGAGTAGGAATTTAATTAATTTATTCTAAGCTTAAAAATTTGGGTCTCACATTACTACCCTCCAAAAAGAAAGTTTCGACCTCGAAACTTAAAGTTCAGTAAAAAGCTCCGGATATTATTCCTTGATCTTTTCCTCTAACTCCCATATAGCACCGTCCGTGTCTTTGTTCCAAATAACTTTCACTAAAGCACTCTGCTTTCCCCTCGATTGTTTCACTCTTCTAGCCCCAATGCTGACCGACGGCGTCTCAACAGACATATCATCTTTCAGCTCTATGTTGTCCGGCTCGACCACTTGCGTCGGGTCTCCGTTGGAAATAATATTGGTTTTGCATTCCGTGCAATCACACAGCCTTAACCACTTGTTCCCTTACTTTCGTTCGTCCGAAATTCTGCTTAAACTCGTTATACCTCTGCCATTCTAGAGTGAATGTTCAACTTGTCCTCGTATTCTTCACTCATGATCCAAAACTCAACTCGATCGCTTGATAACCCCTAGACGAACTATTCCCTTGGAATCTACTATTCCATTAACATCACTTCCAACTTCGTAACTATCCTCGTTCGCACCATGAAATCAATCTTCTACTTAGTCATCATTCAAATTAAAACTCGACTTGAGCCTTAATACCTTGTGCATCACTAGACTCGTTCCCTTTAACATCAATTCATAAACAACTGATAAGCTAATCATCATCTTAATATCTAACAATCCATTATTGTCATTTCCTTCCTTAAAATTTTCCTTACTCAAACCAATTTACATTTAATGAAGTCCCTAACACTTCGCACAAATCGGGACTCATCCCCTCGAAGATCAAATCATAACTATACCTCAAGGGACTTAACTAATCATTTTATCATCCGATTCTCCAACCTTCTGAGATTTAACTGTTATCGTAACCGCTAACATCACTAAATCTCTTAAGTGTACATGAATCTCAGCTCACTAGGTCAACCTTAGCCCTAGGATTCTCATTCAACTTAGTAAAATTCACTTGTTATCCCTAGTATGCATCATCAAAATCCATAACAAAGTTTCATTCACTCTTAGACTCTAGGCAACTTGTCCAAATATGATAACTTCAAGTATTCATCTTAATACTAACACTTTCCTTTTTGTAACTTGATCACCATCTCGTCGATAAACCTCTTAATCTCCCAATCAAATTATAACAAACTTCGAGTCCTACACACTTATGACAAGAATTAATAGACTTAAAACCTAAACCTTTTCCAAGTTTGGATCTCTGATGCTCTGTAACTCTTCAACATTTCCTAAAAGAATATTCATCTCTTAAAACTACAACTCCTTCGCAAGGAAAACAAATACTTAACACAAATTTTTCTCCCAAACCCGACTAATCCTCGATCAAATCAAGTTAATCCTACCAATCCTTCTATCAAAGTCCATAGCCAGTTGTGATTCCGAATATCACCCCCTCAATATTAAGTTGATCAGGCCTAATACATCGAAGGTGGAAATTTAGAAAAACCCACTGGAACAGTCAATGAGTTCCTATCATCCAGTAGTCACAAATATCCTGATACGAAATCCTCAACGATTCCGCTACAAAACAACACACTCTCAACATAATACGTATACTACCCATAAGGAATCTCTCTGAGATTTATTCTTCAGCTTCTCGCTTCCTTTTAAACGCATCGGTGCAAGACTACTTCCTAGGCTTAGCGTGTTATTCTAAACCTCGTGTAACTTCTATAGTTTAAACATGAGCAATAATTAAATAAAATCTTAATAGGTGTAATAACTATAAGGTCAAAGCTCAAACAGTATAAGTAAGTTAGGTGTGTTGCACGCGCTACGAGAGTAATGGAACGTATTATACTAGAATGAGAAAGAATGGTTAGAAGGTTACCATCGTTCTGTTTAGTTAAACAAACAGTTAGTACTAATCATAAGATAGCATTTACTATAACTATACAATATGATTAAGCAGTAACTTCAATCAATTCTAAGCGAAAATCGCTTGGCAGACAATCAATTTTTTTTACTCTTTGCAGAGTCACACAACCTAGCACAGAAGACCTATTCCCCAAAGACTCCCGAAAGACTCGACAAGCTCTGATACCACAATGTAACACCCCGATTTCGGTGGCGTCACTTTAGTAACCAAAAGTAAATAAAACGGAAAAACGTGATATTTTTTTTTGATTTGTTTAAATAATAAAACTAAAGACTTAATGAAGTAAAGACTCAACCCAATCGCGATTAACAGCGATTAATATACAATATAAGCACAGCCCTCGCTGCAACTAAAAATATCGTCACGAGTGTCCTCGGGTAACTGAAAGTAGTGCCCGCAGGCAAATAAGTGCAACTCATAGACAGAGTCATAAGTTTTATAAATACAATCCTCCAAGAAAGTGAGTCAGCCCAAAACGGCCTCCAAAGGACCTCCTACGTCCGACAAACTCCCTGTGATCCTCATGGAAGAGAACCACACAAAAAGCTAATAGTCGGGAACCTACCCTGCCCCAAAATGAGAAATGACAATCAGAGCTATGACACTAGCACCCAACCTTAGTAGGCTCTAAACACCCATACCCTATACTTCCATCATCGACCCTCATCTGGTCATGCATTCAGTCCGAGTCCTCGTCGAAACTTCAGTAATGGTCATTACGCTCCTGGTCCTCTTCGAGTGACGAATCATCACAAAACCGCTGTCGAACGTCTGGCAGCAGGCCGACCGCCCAGAATTCAAGGTAGGAAGTGACAATATCCTACGGTGCAAGGATAGGGTTTGTGTGCCTAACAACCCTGACTTGAGAAGATTGATTATGGATGAGGGTCACAAGAGCAAGTTAAGCATTCATCCTGGAATGAAAAAGATGTACCAAGACTTGAAGATGAATTTTTGGTGGCCAGGGATGAAAAGACAAGTGGCTGAATATGTAGCTGCATGTTTGACATGTCAGAAGGCAAAGGTGGAGCATCAGAAGTCTTCAGGTATGCTACAAAGCTTAGATGTACCAGAGTGGAAGTGGGATAGCATATCGATGGATTTCGTCGTGGCTTTGCCAAGAACTCAGAAGGGATACGATTCTATATGGGTAATCGTGGATCGACTGACAAAGTCGGCTCATTTCGTACCTGTGAGGACTACGTACAACGTGGAGAAACTGTCAGAGATTTACATATCCGAGATTGTACGACTTCACGGAGTACCGACAAGTATTGTATCCGATCGAGACCCGAAGTTTACATCACATTTTTGGGGAGCTCTTCAAGAGGCTTTGGGAACGAGGCTGAGACTAAGTTCTGCTTATCATCCGCAGACTGATGGACAGACTGAGAGGACAATCCAGTCATTGGAAGATTTGCTACGCGCTTGCGTGTTAGACAACCAGGGCAGTTGGGATACCTTATTGCCATTGATTGAGTTCACATACAACAACAGTTTTCATACGAGCATAGGTATGGCACCGTATGAGGCTTTGTATGGCCGCAAGTGTAGAACACCTTTGTGTTGGTACCAAAACGGAGAAAATCTGTTGGTGGGACCGGAACTTCTGCAACAGACCACTGAGAAGATCAAGCAGATCAGAGAGAAGATGAAGACTTCTCAGAGTAGACAGAAGAGTTATGCCGATCAGAGGCGCAGAACTCTGGAATTCGAAGAAGGAGATCATGTATTTCTGAGAGTTACTCAGACGACGGGAGTTGGTCGAGCAATCAAGTCAAAGAAGCTTACGCCCAATTTTATTGGACCGTATCAGATCACTCGTCGAATTGGACCAGTCGCATATCAGATTGCACTACCTCTATTTCTATCAAACATTCATGATGTATTCCACGTGTCACAACTGAGGAA
This sequence comes from Lotus japonicus, assembly GCF_012489685.1. Classification (NCBI taxonomy): domain Eukaryota; kingdom Viridiplantae; phylum Streptophyta; class Magnoliopsida; order Fabales; family Fabaceae; genus Lotus; species Lotus japonicus. Next base: position 29,658,684 of record NC_080045.1, on the reverse strand, counting down.
ATATATTGCGGATCTGACACATGTTATCGAGCTGGATGACATTGAGTTGAAGGATGATCTGTCTTTCGAGACACCGCCAATTAGCATTGGTGACACCAGGATAAAACAGTTGAGAGGGAAAGAGATCGAGTTAGTGAAGGTCATTTGGAACAAAGACACCGGTGATGCGACATGGGAGCTGAAGGAGAAGATTCAAGAACAGTATCCAGAACTTTTTACTAACCCTTAAGTTTCGAGGTCGAAACTTTCTTTTTGGAGGGTAGTAATGTAAGGCCCAAGTTTTTAAACTTATGCTAAGTGAATAAACTTCTTATTCACGATTAGGGTTGATGTAATGCGAAGGGAAACCTGAACAAAAGTTTATTAAATGAAATAAATATATGAAGGAGAAAGTTCAGGAAAAGTCTGAGGATTGTATCGAAGTCGATTTAAGTTATAGCACGACTAATATTCGCTTTAAAACCTAGGACAAGAATCTTAGGAAATAACACTATGTTCCACCCTTGGAACACTGTAGGATTTTAGTCCAAAAATCTTCAGAGAAATGTTAGAACTTCTCTTTTTCCATATATCAAAATCGTTTCGAGGCGAAACTCTAGGATCTACGAACGTCCGATTCCAATCATCGGAAGTTTGCCGAAACCGAATCCCTGGTATTTCAAAACCCTAGAATCAACCGACAATGAAGACTTTTTCTATTCAGAGCTTCAAATGAAGATTCTACACGCGTACACCCATTTCTCTTGATGATTTCAATCTTTCTTCAGAAGGAAGTTTTCCATTCCGACATTCGATGCAAAAAGCAACTTATCGGGTAAAATAGTTTTATACCGATTATGCATTAGTTGCTAAAAATACAAGGAGACCTCATTTTAGTTTTGGAATTCTTTCGCCAAAACATATCTTAGAATTCATGGAGAATGATGCCAAAAAAATCAGATTCGCGAAACTTTCATTTTACCGCGTTTTGCCAACCTCTATATATAGCAAGAAAGGTGAGAAAAATTACAAAAACTCCTCCATTTTCTCTCCAAGGCCGCGAGCTCCATAGAAGGAAGAGGAAGAAGAGCTTTTCTTCATTACTTTCTTGATCGTCGATCAATCAGTTGCTGCTTCAAGGTTTCGAGGTATAGTCGTTAATCCTTACCTCTGATCGCTTTTTCCATAGCTTTTCTGTAGACTTTTCTGAGCTGATAGTTTTGAGGTTTTTGCAAAACTATCCTGAATATTTCATTTCTGATTCTAAACCTCTTCCTTATGTGCCCAAGATCACTTCTGTCGGATTAGATTTTCCGTTATGCCGCCGGATTTCCGCCGGAATCAATTTTAGCCTTAAATACCCATTTTTGGAGTTTTTGAAGTAAAGCTTCAACCTTTAGGCTGAAAACTATCGCCTTAGCTTAGTGCTAGTAGGATTAGTTGTCATAAACGTCGTTGGTGACGTCCCTGTCAAATTTGATTTTTGGGATTTCAGTTTTGAAAATTCTAAGTTAAAAATCATGACCAAAATACCCCTGCGACAGTTTTTGATCCGATAATTTTTCCGAGTTCAGAATACCCTTAGTTACGGCTAATGATAGCATAGGAACCAAGTTTGATCGAAGAAAAACCGAACCTTACAATTACCAAAAGTGGCCGTGAGCTTTTAGGGGGAGAAGGAAAATTTCCTTTTCCGAAAACTTGTTCTTTCGCGCTAGATTATCGTACCTCGGAGTATATATTACTTCGAGTAACCTTAGTAAGTATCGATAGCTTAGTTTTCGATAGATTCTGATAGTATTTCTGTGATTTTGTTTTAAAGGAACTTTTGAGGAATTTCCTGAGGAACAACACTTTGATTGTGAGGAAGAGTTGGAAGTTCATCCTGGAGAATCTGCAGGTGAGGGCTACTCACTGAATCTCTAGTTAATGCTTAGGGTCGATACTTTCGACTTGATTTACTGTTTATGCACTTGTTTGTGTTTGAATGGTAAAATGTTTTCTGAGGCTTCGGCTGACAATGTAGATGATGCATCTACTGAATGTTTTTGATGAGTGAATTACATGCTAAGTGCTATGTGGTTATTGCTTAATATATTGATATATGACATGTTGATTGATTGTGCTGAGTTATTTATACTTTTGCAATGAAATCTGAGTTTCTGAACGGTGAGAATAGCGGGCAGGTCATGCTGATTTTATTTTGAGAGTCTTGAGAAAGTTTGATAGGACGAATGAGATTCGGACCTTGTTATGATGTTTATGGATCGAGACATTCTCTGGAGTCATTTGGGGATTAGGAGATCCCGAGAACTGATAGGATTTGCGATAAGACTAAAAGGATACTATTTTGTAAAGAAAACTCATAAGACATTAAACAACCTCTAAATCTTTAAGTAATGATAACAAACTCGAAAGGAAGCTTCGGATGCAAAATCTTAGTTTTGGAAAACGAGAAGTGTCGTCGGATTCGAGTGTTGAGAAAATTGAGAGGCGTTGAGCATGTGTTGTTGTTGTGCTGTTGGAGCAGCGTTTGTTGTTGTGCTGTTGGAGCAGCTATGTTGTTGGGCTATCCTGGGGATAAGTCCGGGAAACCGTTAGTTTCCGAGAGTGTGATACTATGTGCTCGTTGAGCAGTTGTGACCATCGGATTGAGATGAGTCAGATGATTTGGAGATCATCGTGGATTACGTGTGTTGGGAAGAAGTGTCTTTTGTCGCAGAATCGACTTTACCTTAGGGTAAGCTTTTAGAGACATTAATTTAGTTAGAACACGTGGCGACGTGTCGAGTGAGGTCGGAGACGTTGTTTGGCTAATCACTGCATTGCATGCACTCATTAAGTGGTTTAAACACGGCGAGATACCGGACCACGGCGGATTCCAAAATTGGTTATAAGACCAGGATTTCCGCGTAAGAGCGCTGCTAGGTGACTCTTAGTAGCAGACCGAAATGGCAGGCCTTCGGGTTTTATGCTGATCTGACTACATGTTGTTGTTGGAGTAAGAGGCACACGGGCCGAAATGGTCCCACCGTGGCTGGTGCTAGGACTGATCCGATGATGTCCATCCGTTCCGGAATGCATATTGGTTGACTGTTTTAACCTGCATTGCATATCATGCAACATGCATTCTGACTTAGTTGATGAGTGTGTTTGATACTTGTTAGTTCTACTTGATGCATGTTAACTGTGATTTACTGTCGTTATATTCTTTGTGGAATAATGCAACCCTAGGATGTTATCCCTAGCTATAAGCCTAAGTGGCTATTCTCTTATCTATATCTATTGGTGCTATTATTTACGTAATTCTTTGGAGTTGACCCTCGCGTCTTCTGTGTGTGCTTTGGCGAACAAACGCCCTTTGTCAGATGTCTTTGGCGGACTAGATCATGATGGTTCACCCTTCGGGGGGAACTAGAGTTGAGATGCTGGAACAGGAGCGCATCGCGGTAGCGAGAGGAGGACGGATAGGGTTGGTAGACTTAGTTGTTCTGGATTCAGATCCAGACGACGATCATGCTAGCACATAGTTTTGAGTGTTGGTATGAGCTCCTCGAGTTAGGATTAGTGTAGGAGTAGAGTTTAGCTCTGACAGTCTTGCTTCATTTGCTTCTTTAGGGGACAGGGTAGTTCCGCCTATAGCTTTTTGTGTGGTTTCCTTATGGGAATCACAGAGAGTTGGTTGGACTTAGGAGGTCTTATTTTCAGGCCATTGGGTCAGCTTATTCTCAGTTTTGAGGGATAGTGTTGCGGACACTTACCTTTATATTCGGTTTGTACATATTGCCTACGGGCGCTACTCTTCTATTACCGTCACTGGAGGTTTACTCGTGACGAGGTTGTTACTTACAGCGGGGGCTGTTTATATATTGTATAGTAGTTCTATTGCTTTTCGCATTTGGGTTTTATTTAATTCAGTCTTGTCTTAGTTATTATCAAAAAAAAATATTCACGTTTTTCCGCATTAAGTTTATTTTTGGTTACTAAAGTGACGCCACCGAAATCGGGGTGTTACACTTATGACAAGAATTAATAGACTTAAAACCTAAACCTTTTCCAAGTTTGGATCTCTGATGCTCTGTAACTCTTCAACATTTCCTAAAAGAATATTCATCTCTTAAAACTACAACTCCTTCGCAAGGAAAACAAATACTTAACACAAATTTTTCTCCCAAACCCGACTAATCCTCGATCAAATCAAGTTAATCCTACCAATCCTTCTATCAAAGTCCATAGCCAGTTGTGATTCCGAATATCACCCCTCAATATTAAGTTGATCAGGCCTAATACATCGAAGGTGGAAATTTAGAAAAACCTACTGGAACAGTCAATGAGTTCCTATCATCCAGTAGTCACAAATATCCTGATATGAAATCCTCAACGATTCCGCTACAAAACAACACACTCTCAACATAATACGTATACTACCCATAAGGAATCTCTCTGAGATTTATTCTTCAGCTTCTCGCTTCCTTTTAAACGCATCGGTGCAAGACTACTTCCTAGGCTTAGCGTGTTATTCTAAACCTCGCGTAACTTCTATAGTTTAAACACGAGCAATAATTAAATAAAATCTTAATAGGTGTAATAACTATAAGGTCAAAGCTCAAACAGTATAAGTAAGTTAGGTGTGTTGCACGCGCTACGAGAGTAATGGAACGTATTATACTTGAATGAGAAAGAATGGTTAGAAGGTTATCATCGTTCTGTTTAGTTAAACAAACAGTTAGTACTAATCATAAGATAGCATTTACTATAACTATACAATATGATTAAGCAGTAACTTCAATCAATTCTAAGCGAAAATCGCTTGGCAGACAATCAATTTTTTTTACTCTTTGCAGAGTCACACAACCTAGCACAGAAGACCTATTCCCCAAAGACTCCCGAAAGACTCGACAAGCTCTGATACCACAATGTAACACCCCGATTTCGGTGGCGTCACTTTAGTAACCAAAAGTAAATAAAACGGAAAAACGTGATATTTTTTTTTGATTTGTTTAAATAATAAAACTAAAGACTTAATGAAGTAAAGACTCAACCCAATCGCGATTAACAGCGATTAATATACAATATAAGCACAGCCCTCGCTGCAACTAAAAACATCGTCACGAGTGTCCTCGGGTAACTGAAAGTAGTGCTCGCAGGCAAATAAGTGCAACTCATAGACAAAGTCATAAGTTTTATAAATACAATCCTCCAAGAAAGTGAGTCAGCCCAAAACGGCCTCCAAAGGACCTCCTACGTCCGACAAACTCCCTGTGATCCTCATGGAAGAGAACCACACAAAAAGCTAATAGTCGGGAACCTACCCTGCCCCAAAATGAGAAATGACAATCAGAGCTATGACACTAGCACCCAACCTTAGTAGGCTCTAAACACCCATACCCTATACTTCCATCATCGACCCTCATCTGGTCATGCATTCAGTCCGAGTCCTCGTCGAAACTTCAGTAATGGTCATTACGCTCCTGGTCCTCTTCGAGTGACGAATCATCACAAAACCGCTGTCGAACGTCTGGCAGCAGGCCGACCGCCCAAACACAGACATACAAACAAAGCCAAGGCGCTAGGGTCAACTCACGGTATATAGTGGATAATACAAACACCATGTGAAGAATAAGGGGGGTATATATATATGTTGTATATGGCTTAAATATGTTGGAGGTCCCTCTAAAATATGGGTCCTTTGGTTAAGGCCCTTACAAATTTTTTTGGGTGGAATAAGCCCCTAATGTGAAAATAATATATAGTGATAAGCCCCTGCCGTGAGGTTCCGTTAAATTTCTGATGATTCTACAAACGGCGCTGACATGGATTATATTTCATGAAAATTATTAGGGTTCCACGTAAGTAAATTAGGGTTGAAAAAATAAAAAAAATAAAAACCCAAAGTAAAAAACCTAAGTAAAATCCGCAAACGTACTTGGGTTTTTTACTTTGGGTTTAGATTTTAATTTTATTTTTTTTAACCCTCATTTACTTACGTGGCACTCTCTTTAATTGAATAATTTTCACAAAATATAATCCATGTCAGCGTCGTTTGCAGAATCATCAGAAATTAAACGGAACCTCACGGCAATGGCTTATCACTTCATATTATTTTCACATTAGGGGCTTATTCCACCCAAAAAATTTTGTAAGGGCCTTAACCAAAGGACCCCTATTTTAGAGGGACCTCCAACATATTTAAGCCGTTGTATATATACGTATAACTTATGTATTGCCTACCCTAAGGTAAATACATAGCATATTTATCAACATTAAATTATCAAGATATATAACGATGTTTATCAACATCAAATCACAAATGACAATTGGATCTTCAACACATCAACAAATATAGTTAGATGCATGGCGTACCAATGCAATGTCATGCTCAAAAGATGATCCCAACAATTAGGCATGTCAAGTCGATCCAACCCATCGGGTTGAACATACGGACTCGCACACGCAACTCCCACAATTAGGCATGTCAAGTCGATCCAACCCATCGGGTTGAACATACGGACTCGCACACGCAACAAATGACAACGCCAAGTCGGTTCACTCAAAAGAGTCGAACATACGGACGTTGCGCGTGTCCAATGACTATCGCCGAATCGATCCAATCCATCGGATTGAACATACGGATCCGCGCGAGTCGAAGAGTTATCGCTGAATCGATCCAATCCCTCGGATTGAACATACGGATTCACGTGAGTCGAAAGGTTATCGCTGAATCGATCCAATCCCTCGGATTGAACATACGGATTCACGCGAGTTAAAATGGCAATCGCTAAATCGATCCAATCCCTCGGATTGAACATACGGACTCACGCGTGCCTGAGTGACTACCGCCGAATCGATCCAATCCATCGGATTGAATATACGGATCCGCGCGTGTAAACAATTATTGCCGAATCGGCCCCACCCGTCGGGTTTGGGCATACGGATTCGCGCCGCAATGTCGAAGATACACTCTTGGTGTTCTTCGTGAAGACCCAGTCTTTTGACCGTCCCAACCCCGAGTATATGCATGATGCAATACGGTTAGCTAAACATCGAATCGTCCTCGCTCGTACGTGTTTAACTACAAATCTCAATTTAAAAGTACCCGAAGGTCAAAGTCGTCTTTACGACTAGGCTGTGATAAGCCGGAGTACATATTGCACTCAGTGACATTTCCCTGGTCACTCTGGTTCACCCCCGTGGCGACCATCAAGTCATCTCAGGTTCAAGGCTTTTCGACTATTTCCCGTTTTTCACAATCATTTCCAACTCTTAAGTATCCCTAAAGGTCTCGTTAATTAATCAAAGCATTTCAAATTGAGTTAATCAAGTTATGAGGTTTATTATCGAAATCCAAGTTCCATAAGTTCTCAAGTTTCAAATTCTAACTATTCAAAGTTTCCCAAATCCCCCAAATATAATCCCCGGGCAAGGTAATCAAACTCGAGAGTTTAGGTAAACTCGTGGAGGGGGGGTAAACTCGACTCGTTACGAGTTTACCGCATGCAAAAAATACATATAAAAAATACTATTATGGTGATGAACGCACACTAACAACATTAAAAATGAACCAAATCACCAACAATAGTGATAAGAACAAGTTCAAACCATAAATTAAATTACTAACAAGTTTAAGTTCATACATAAAAGCACTAAATAATCCAAATTAAAGGTTTCACAAGTCATAAACTCATAATAAAACATTAAACAAAAGCCAACAAGTCATGATATCAAATTTCAAATACTTCAACATCTTAAAATCCATCATCATGGCCATCATTCATCACCACCACTCGATTTTAGCGAGTTTATCTCGATTTTACCCGAGTTTACCCGAGTTTAGCGAGTTTATCTCGATTTTACCCGAGTTTACCCGAAAACGATTTTACACTCGATTTAACTCGAATTCACTACCTAAAAACGTAAAATCGTACGATTTTACGATTTAAATCGCGAGTTTAATAACCTTGTCCCCGGGAAAAGTCTAAGTATTTCAAGGAGGGCTAGATCTCCGACCTCAGGTCAGGACCTGCCTAGGGTTATTCTTTCAACCCGAATGATCAAAGAGAATCAATTCAAATGTCCTACACTCCACAATTGCGTCAAAGCGCACGATTCGACAACAATATCAATATCTCAAGCTATAAGAAGCAATACGACAATAATTATGTGCTGAAATCATAAGACAGAAACCAGTAAACGGCCGAAGCCTCTCAGAAAACGGAGACACACGTCTCATATAAGTTCACACGGCCGAAGCCTCCAGAAAACATTTTCCACTTCAAAGTGATAGACAATATCCAAGCAATATTCAATATCAAGCAATATTCAAGTCGAATTTATCGACGCCTACAATATAATAGCTAGTAAGTAAGTTGCCCTAACCTTAGCCAATTTCCGTTCTAAGGTGCAACTCCGATCCGATTACATCTTTGTTTGCCTGCGTCGGCTCGATTTCTTCCATTGTGTAGCTTCGATGCAAGGTGCTTCCGTTCATCGTACCTTTCACAAGCATACTTAACGAAATCACTAATCGAGCTACTTACTACTCAAGTCTAGAGATATGACTTCAGGCAGTTGACTCGAAACGAACGAATGTTAAACGACTCTTCCTCATAACACAGCTACATCAATTAGTAGAGTATTTATCTCTTTTTGAAATTAAAACCATTTTGTATAGCAAATCGCAACTCCTCCCTAATCAACTGTTAAACTTCAATTTTCACAATAACAATGAAAATATTTATTTTTCTTTAAAACTTGCTTACTCGAGGCTAAAACATATACAAGAGTTGAAGGCTTACGAAAATCAAGTTTTCTGAAACTTGTCGGCGAAGAGTCGCCATAGAAAGTTGCGGCTCACGGGGTTGACGGAGGAACTGTCGCCGGAGACACAAAGAAAGGTTGTTCCTTCATCCTTTCGCGGCCAGAAACTCAACGGCGCTGTCCGTTTCCCCAAAGAGTCGACGGTTTGCCCAGAAAGTTCAGCCGAAGGTCGACGGTGGTTGTCGGGGTCGTCGAATAAAATGACCCAAATACGACATTGAAGATAGGGTTTTGCTCTCCTCACGGCAAGGATCGTAGCAGTATCCTCTGTTTTTCCATCGGTCGCCGGAGTTGACCGGAAAGAGCTCCCGAAGGCGGCAGCGGCGCCGGTCGACGGCGACGGAACGACGATTCGGAATATGGGTTTTGTTGTGGACGTCGCAAGGGTTCCAACGGTACTAACCTCGCTGTGAACGGAGGTCCGAGTACACCGGAATCGAAGGTCAAAGTTTGCGACGTCGGCGCGTCGTTATGCTCTGTTTTCACGTCTTGCTTCCTCTGTTTTGCTCACGGTCGCTGGCACGTTTTGGGTTCGTGATGGTGGTTCAGCGGCGGTGGTCGTCCTTGTCGGTGGTGGTGAAGTAGAAGCACAATGATGATGGCGATGGCTTCACGGCCATGAAGAGAAGGAGGTGATGGTGGTTGGGTTTCCACGGTGGTGCGCGCGTAGGAGGAGAAGGAGCTCGCAGTGGCGGCAGTTCGGAGTGAAGAAGAACATGGAGGTGGTGCGGCCATGAGAAGGGGCGGTGGTGGCTGGTCTTGGTTGCTTCATGATGATGTTGTGGGTGGCCATCGGCGGTGGCTTCGTGAGGAAGAAAGAAGAAGAAGACATGATGGTGATGTGTGGGTGCTGAACATGAAGAGGAAGAAAGCACGGTGATGAGGAAGAAGAAACATGGTGTGCGTGGACAGCAAAGGAGAGGAAAATGGTGATGGTGTAGTGCTGCCACTTAATTAGGAGAAATAAGGAGAAGAAGAAGAAATGCATATGGTGATGATGATGATCGTGGGTGTGCAGCAGCATGGAAAGAATAAAAGAAGAAGAAAAGAGTGAGAGAGATGTCGACAATGAGAGTGAGGGAGGATAAGGATGAATGGTTTAGATATTTAGGAAAGATAAAAGATATTTTGTAAACCGCTGTGAATTGATTTAGACACTGAAGAATTTATCTCACAGACTTAAGAGAAAAATATATAATTGATATCTAATTATACTAAAAATTATGAGGAACTTTATGAAATTGTAAAATATGAATTATGATCACTTTGAGCAAATTAAAATAATTTATGAACCAATAAATGAGTAGAAATTAAGCTAAAGAATAATTGTTAGATAATTAGAACAAATATGACGTTGTCATATTATACAATTAAGCTAAATATCATTTCATAAAAGGTCGATACTTGCTCTGGGTTCGTTTAAATGAGAAAATGGCTTGAACGTAGTCTGCTTCAAAATATGCCGCATAACTACTTTTTGCAATTAACGTCGGATGGAGAAACTTCCTTCTGAAGAAAGATTGGAAACATCGAAAGAAATTGGTATGCACGTGTGGAATCTTCGTTTGAAGCTCCGAATGGAAAAAGTCTTCATTGACAGTTTATTTTAAGGTTCTGGAGCTATCAGAGATTCAGTTTCGGCAAACTTCCGAGAATTGGAATCGGACGTTCGTACATTCCAGGGTTTCAGATCGAAACGCTTGTCATGGAAAGGATTAAGAGAAATTCTAACATTTCTCTGAAGATTTTTGGAATTAGTTTCTATAGTGCTCTTAAGGGTAAATTAATCGTTTACTAACGCTCTTGCCCTAGGCGTAAGCGAATAAGACTCGCGCTATAACTTATATCGAATTTAATACTATTCTTAGTCTTTTCCTGAACTTTCTCCTTCATAAATTTATTCCATTCAGTAAACACTTGTTCAGGTTTCCTTCACGATACATCGAACTTATTCGTGAGTAGGAATTTAATTAATTTATTCTAAGCTTAAAAACTTGGGTCTCACAACACACACACGGCCGAGAGCTTGAGGAGGAAGGAGGGGAGAATTGATTTTCGCCGATTCTTGTCTGATCGTCGCTCTGTTCGTTGCTACGCGTAGGCCTCGAGGTACTGATGCTTTTCCTTACCTCTGATCGTAAATTCTGTTGCTTTTCTCTATGTCTTTCTGTGCTCAAAGTTTTGAGCTTTTTGTAAAACTGTCCAAATAACTTGATTTCTTTGTCTAAACTTATTCCCTGCATGCCCAAGAGCATGTTTAGCGGATTACATTTCGCCGAATCTCGTCGAATCGCCGTAGAACTTCAATTCTGCTGAAAATACCCATTTTATGCTGAGGTTCCGCTTTTTGAATCAAAAACTCTCGAATGAGCTTAGCGTCAGTAGGATTAGTTGTCATAAACATCGTGGGTATCGACCTCATCCAATTTATTTTTCGAAATTCCTATTTTGAGTTTTCGAGCTAAAAATCTTGACCAAAATACCCCTGTTCTAGTTTTCGATCCGATAATTTTTCTGAGAGTTTCCCTGGCCTAGATATCACCTACGAATACCTAGGAATTAAATTAGATCGAAGAAAAAGTTCGGGAAACCCGTTTTTGGTAGTGGCCGAAACGTTTTGGAGTTGTACCGTGTCCAAAAATAATTTTTTGGTTTGTATGGCCTGAGCCATAGCGTAGCCCTCTCCGTTGTCGAAATTTTGGCTTTGGTTTTGTGTCATTCTGAGTTCTGTAGCTCGAGTTATGCGCGTTTTAGCGAACGAAGTTCTGTTGTCAATTCGTGCCTAAATAGGAACTCCGAAGTTTTAAAGTTTTCTTTCCGGTTTCGATTAGTGTTATTAGATTGATTACTTCTAGTCGGGCTCGTGTTGATGATTGTGTTTCCTTGTTCTAGATTCGCAACTTCCATGCACAACTTCTACTCACGAAGGTAAGGGTAACTCAGTTTTAGCGCGTCTTTGAGTCTTGCCTGCTTTTATCGCACTGCCTGCGTTTGAGATGAAGATGTTTATATTGATTGGCATTGGATTATGATTATTATGCTGAACTGGGAAAATGTTTTCTCGAGGCTTCGGTCGAGTGAACTTATTGAGACGTGTGTCTCCGTTTTCTGAGAGGCTTCGGTCGTTTACTGGTTTCTGTCATTGAACTGAGTTGGTATGCAGTTGAGATGATTTATGTTCGTTGATAATAGGAATAACATGTGGTTACTCTGAATTGATCATTTGTTGGGCATTGTTGTTGACTGACTTGGCATATAGGCTTTGGTCCTTAAGTGGCAATGAGGTGGGTGTGGTCCCGAATGATTGTCCCGTCTTTCGAGGCGTTATAAAGTGGCAATGAGGTGGGTGTGGTCCCGCGGGATTGTCCCATCTTTCGAGATGTTCTAAAGTGGCGATGAGGTGTGTGTGGTCCCACGCGATTGTCCCGTCCGTAGTGGCGCTAAGTGACGATGTGGTGGGTGTGGTCCCGCGTGATTGTCCCGTCTTGTGAAACGATATTGATCGATCCATTTTGGTAGAAGCATATAGTCGCATTATAGGACACTAACATTCGATGGTACAGATGTTTGATTTGATGCTATATTGTTCAATGAATCGTCATTTAACTTGATATATGTTGTTAGTTTGATTATCACGTTATATGATTAAGTTCGAATAACATGTTTTCTCTTTCATATATGGTAATGGCATGGAGTTAACCCTTTCTATTTGCTACTTGTTGTTTGGGCGCTTAACGCTATTAGGCGATGGAGATCCTTCCGCCGAAGCTTAGCTGCTCGAGTTGGAGATCGGGTTGTAGGCGGTGGAGTAGAGGTGTAAGAAGCAGCTTTGCTTCTCTTATTGTGGACTATGTTTGAGTCTCCTTTTCTATATGAGAACTCTGTTATTAAAGCCTTGCTTCCGCCACTGTCAAAGTGCGCATGTTTATTCTGAACCTTACTTATGGTATTGTAAACTATTATTACTGTATATCAGGAAACAGGTTATTTAAATGAAGTTATGATGTGTTTCCAACCCTATGGTATTTAGTCATTTTCAAAAAAAATACCCTTGGATTTTAGGGATTGCAGAATAGTCCTTAGACTTTGTTAGGTTACTTAATGTGATTCCTCAGTTGAGAAATTGGGGCGTTACAAAGGTCAAGCTCCATCGAAGATTCTTCATCGCCTAATAGCGTTAAGCGCCCAAACAACAAGTAGCAAATAGAAAGGGTTAACTCCATACAACTACCACATATAAAAGAGAAAAGCATGTTATTCAAATCTAATACATGCCATGGTAAGTAAGCTACCAATTTAATTCAGGATAGATGACACCGTATAAACATGAAATCAAATCATATATCAGCATATCAGCAAAATCAACGATATGGTTTTAACTCAGATATCAATAACTTAACAACATATATTTACTCAGATATTCACAACTTAACACCCTAGGTTTAAATCAGATAACAATAAAATCAACAATATAACATCAAATCAGATATCAACAACCTCAGCAATATAACATCAAATCAGATATCAATAACCTCAACAATATAACATCAAATCAGATATCAATAACCTCAACAATATAACATCAAATCAGATATCAACAACTTCAACAATATAACCTCAAATCAGATATCCACAACTTCAACAATATAAATCAAATCAAATCAAATCCAATATATAAGTGCCCTATAGTACAACTATGTGTTACTACCAAGACGTGTCAAATCAAAGGCGTCTCGCAAGACGAGACAATCACCTGGAACGAAAACCATTGATCTGCCACTTAATATGCCACGAAGGCCCCACAATATCAATCAAACAATAACGTCTCGCAAGACGGGACAGTCATGTGAAAACATCCACTCCACTGCCACTTGATAACGCCTCGAAGGACGGGATAGTCATGTGAAAATATCCACTCCACTACCACTTGATAACGTCTCGCAAGACGGGACAGTCCTGTGAAAAAATTCACTCCACTGTCACTAAGTAACGCCTCGAAAGACGGGATAGTCATGTGAAAATATCCACTCCACTACCACTTGATAACGCCCCGAAAGACGGGATAGTCATGTGAAAATATCCACTCCACTGCCACTTCAAGCAAGTCAAAACATTCCCAAACCAATAATCAACTTAGAGTAACCACATGTTATTCATAATTTTAACAAGCATAAACACATCAAGCTTTATTGAGCGATGAAACAATAATTCAGTGCTATAAAACATAATCATATCCTATCCACTAGAAAACAATAATGGCGGAAACTAGTAAACGGCCAAAGCCTCTCAGAAAACGGAGACACACGTCTCAATAAGTTCACTCAGCCGAAGCCTCCAGAAAACATTTTCCCAGTTCAGCACAATAATCATAATCCAATGCCAATCAACATAAACATCTTCATCTCAAACGCAGGCAGTGCGATAAAAGCAGGCAAGACTCAAAGACGCGCTAAAACTGAGTTATCCTTACCTTAGCCAATTTCTCCACCCAAGCTCAACATCCTAGTCCAATCCAAAATAAAGCTCCCGAACTCAGCAAGTTCCTCGGGCGTCCTCCTCAGTTGTGAAACCTCACCAATTGCTCCAAAGTCTCTTTCCTCAGCTCAACTCGTTCCAAACCTTAAGCAAAGTATCATTGCTTAGTCGCTAAGAAACAATACAACTAATAACACTATCAAAACCCGAAAAGAAGGTTTCGAAGCTCTAGAGTTCGACATTTAGGCTCGAATGGACAATAAGACATGTTTTCGCTAAAATGCGCATAACTCGAGCTACAGAACTCGGAATGACATGAAACCAAAGCCAAAATTTCGATAACAGAGAGGGCTATGCTATGGCTCAGGCCATACAAACCCAAAAATTATTTTGGGACACGGTACAACTCCAAAACGTTTCGGCCACTCTCAAAAATCGGGTTTCCCGAACTTTTCTTCGATCTAATTTAATTCATAGGTATTCGTAGGTGATATCTAGGCCAGGGAAACTCTCAGAAATATTTAACGACTGAAAATACGACTTAGGGGTATTTTGGTCAAGAATTAATGACCGAAAACTCAAAGTTGAAATTCTGAAAAAAAAAAAAAAAATTGATGGGGTTGTTCACAACGACGTTTATAGCACTTAATCTCAAGGACACTAAGCTTGGTTGTGACTTTTTGATAAGAAAGTAAGCACATGTGAAGAAAAATGGGTTTTTAGTCAGTTTTTCAGATCTACGGCGACTCGGTGAAAATCCGAACGATCCGACAGTAATTATAGCATGTTGGGTTGTAGTAGAAGATAGTTGGAAAGAAAAATCGAGGTAATCGGACATTTTTACAAAAAGCTCTAAACTTTGAGTACAGAAAGAGATAGAATACGCCGACAGAAAGCAGAAATAGAAGTAAGATTAAGCATCTCTACCTCTGTGCCTACGCGTAGCTTCCGAAATCAGGACGATCGGGCAAAGGATGAAAAAGCTCTGCTCCACTCTCTCTCTCTCTCTCTCTCTAAGCTTCTGCTAGTTCTTGGGAGAAAATGAGATCATTTTTTCCCTTTTTATAGGTGAGGGAAAAATCCGAAAAATCGAGATTTCGCGGTTCCGGTCGTTTTGGTACTTTCATCTGCTGATAAAAATTGAGTATTCGGCGACAGAATGTCAAAACTCAAATCAAGGTTCTTTTAATTGAGGAAAACGTCTCAAAGACGGTGTGAGTCGATTTACGCCGAAAAACTACTTTTTGCAGTCGACGTCGGATGGAGAAACTTCCTTCTGAAGAAATGTCGCAATTGCTGAAAGAATTGTGACAACGCTGATGGAAACTTCGTTAGAAGGTCCGAATATAAAAACTCTTCATTCAGGGTCTTAATTAAAGTCCCCGAGAAGTTAAAGTCTAGCTTCGACGGACTTCCAGGAAGCAAAACCTAACAAGCGTACAAGTCAGGGTTTCGTATCGAAACACTGGTCATGGGAAAAATACCTAGAGGTTCTTATTCTCCCTTCAATTCTAAAATTCTCTTAAACAGTGCTCTAGGAGCGGATATAGCCTTTTTCGGACACTCTCGACCATAGTCGGGTGCAAATATGGCTCGTGCTATTACTTAAGCTGACTACAGTGTCAACCTTAAATATAATTTAAACTTAATTATTATATAAATAGTTTTCGTGACTCGTAATATGATTCGAGTCATGAAAATAACATAATACAATAAAATATAATTACTTAATTAATCAACACGACGAAAGTAAATAAATAATCTAATTATTTAATTCGGGGTCTTACACATGTCCCACAAATCCAGACTCAGTTGGTCAAAACCCTACGCATTTTACATCAACACGGAAAGTGCTCTCTACCCATCAAGGCACACCGAACATGCCCTCGACTTTACTAGTGTGAGTCATAAGAGGAACTCGCCTCATCACTCGAGACATTGATCTCAAACAATCTCACTAACCCGACCCACAAGGAGGGATGCACTTTTATACCTTATGCCAATTCAATGTTCGAGTGGAAAGGATATGAAGAAGAAATGGACTCTTCATTTTCCAGTACAAGCGCCACTGCTTCTGTCCAACATAGAATGAAGATGTTGGTGTACCTTTCTCCCAAATGTCGGGTAACCCGCTCTAGGGGCGACGTAAAGAATGGAGGCGCACACTGGATCCTCTAGTGCAACATAAGATCGTTATGTCGTCTTGATCCATCTATACGATCCTCGACATCTCCAACCACTTAGTCAAGATATGTCACCTACATGGTCTTCGCCCATGGACCTGTAAAATCCAAATCTGAAGATTAGTGATCAATGCATAATTGATGCATATTATTTGTGATTTTTTTAGCTTAAATGAATTACATTTATGCAATATTTAGGTAACTTATCTCAATTCTAACCTTTCACACATGTTTGGGTTGTTTTTTATAGAAAAACGCTTTGATATTTCTTTTTAGCTTTTATGACCTGCTGCACTAGTACAGATTGAATATGGAGCTTCATAAATCCTATTGGGGCGAATAATATGTTGTTGGAAAGCTTACTCGAAGCCCTACAACTTCCATGTTCAGAGAAATTCATTAATATATCTCTACCTTTGTCAGGATTTCCTTGCAAAATTTTTGTCGCTAATCCTGCAAGTCTGGACCAGCCTATACAAAAACAATCATATCTTAGGCTAGAGAACTCGGAATTCGGAAAACTCAGAAGGCCCGCGAAGCTGTCTTAAAGAGATACAATCGTCATGTTTACCTCAATTAAAGATTCATCTTTTTTTGTAGGACCCTCAGATGCCTGAAGTGTTTAGCAACTTACTCATTTGTGGGCCCCGTTAGAAAACAAGGAATCGTTTCTTGGTGGATAAGTTTGTTTACTAGTTAAAATAGGCTAGTTGAGACTTTTTTTAGGCATCTCACCTCACCTCATACTTATTTCTTAGTATTTTAGTTATTTTTCCTATGGCTTGCTAAACTTTTCTATTTGTCTAGGAAATTTTATTTTTCATGTGAGATTCTGTTCTTAATAATAATTGTTTTTATTCAAAAATGATTTATGATCTTACTCATGCTTGAGTACGCTTACTGTTCTTGACTAATGAATTGGTCGATTCTTGTCCGATTGACCCGATTTCAGTTTCTTTGGATCGGCAGCGAGGTAATCTTTCTAATCCATACCTTTGTTTCTACTTTCTGTTGCTTTAAACCATGTCTTTTTGTGCTCAAAGTTTTGAGCATTTTCCAAAAACATCTTTTTAATTCGATTTTTTCTTTCAATCCTCTTCTATGCCTTTCCTGCGTTCCATATTCACCGTCGGCGCGCTCGGATTTTCTCTGAGTCGCCGTAGATCTGAAAAATAGTGAAAATACCCATTTTCACCAAAGTTTCGCTTTTTGAACCAAAAATTCACGACTTAACCTAGTGCCTTTAGAATTAGTTGCTATAAACGACATTCTCTACGACCCTATCAAATTCGTTTTCAAAAATTTCAACTTTGACTGTTTGAGCCTAAAGTCTTGACCCAAATGAAGGTATGAAAAACACTAGAAAAGGGGGTTTAAATAGGGTTTTGAAGTAAAAATAGTTTCTTTTAAGGTTTACGCAAACTCCCGGATTCAAAGGTAGAAGAGTAAAGAGTAAAGAGAGAAACTGTTAGGTACTAGAAAAATGTAATAGGAAAGAAGAAGATTGAATGCTATTAAGACACTGAATCCTCTGGTATGAACCCAGAAGCAGTGTTTAGGGAAATACAAGGAAGAAAATAACAAGATAAACTTGAGCAATTCGAGAGTGCTCAATCTCTCCCAGTCCAGACTAATTTCTGCCTACCTCACTCTCTCTCCAAACCAACATATATTCCCTAGGTTGATACCCTATGGTCCCCCCCTCACCCATGTGTGTGTTGCCACCTCATTAGTCGGTTATCTTGGGATCCAAGCTTCTAGAAGGTGGATCTTCAGGTACAGTTGTCCCTTGCTTGGGCCTCCTCTCATAGACTTTGCCAAATCTGGGCCTAGAGTGTGGGTTTGCAACATCTCTCCCCCCTTGAAGAATCACCTTGTCCTCAAGGTGATGATTAGGGAATTGTTCCAGCAGAGCAGTGTAGTCTTCCTAGGAATCTTCAAAAGTTGGAAGATCTTTCCATCTAACCAAAACTTCAATGCTCCCATTCTCCTTCTGTCTTGTTCCTAGAATAGTTTCTGGTTCTACTAAGAGCTCCCAATCTTCTGTTAATGAGCTGGGTAATGGTTGGCAAGGAGTTCCCTCATTAATTGCCTTCTTGAGCAAGGAAATGTGAAATACTGGATGGATTAGACTGCCCTCTGGTAATTGCAACTTGTAAGCAACAGGATTGATCTTGTCTATCACTAAAAAGGGTCCATAGTACCTTGGACTAAGCTTCTGATTTTTCCTTTTAGCCAGGCTTTTGAGCTTATAAGGCTGTATCTTGAGATATACCATGTCCCCAATCTCAAACTGCACATCTCTCCTGTGTCTATTGGCCTGCTGTTTCATTCTGTTCTGGGCCTTTTCCAGATTTTCTTTGAGCTCTCTCAGAAGTAAGTTCCTCTCAGCAGTCATCCTTTCAACTTCCTCTACTGAAGTTAAAGAATCAGTCCCCTTGATGATCACAGGTGCTTCCCTCCCATATAATGCTTTGAAGGGTGTGGTTTTGATGGCAGAGTGGTAGTTGGTGTTGTACCAAAATTCTGCCCAACACAACCACTTAGGCCACTGTTTGGGTTTGGTCCCAGTCACACACCTAAGATAGGTCTCCACACATTTGTTTACAATCTCAGTCTGTCCATCTGTTTGTGGGTGGTATGCAGAACTAAATTTCAATTTGGTTCCTGCTAATTTAAATAGTTCTGTCCAGAAGGTGCTTAGGAAAACTCTGTCTCTATCAGAGACTATGGATGTAGGAAATCCATGTAGTTTGACTACCTCCTTGATAAAGAGTTCTGCAACTTCTTTTGCATTATAAGGGTGTGAGAGTGCAAAGAAGTGAGCATACTTGGTGAATCTGTCCACTACTACCAGTATTGTGTCTTTCCCCATGGTTTTAGGTAGCCCCCCAATGAAATCCATGGAAATGTCAGTCCATACCTGAGTAGGGATGGGTAGTGGCTGTAGGAAGCCAGCTGGGCTGAGTGCTTCATATTTGTTCCTTTGACATACTTCACATTTCTGTACATAACTCTGAATATCCAGCTTCATCCCTTCCCAGAAAAAGAGAGCAGAAATCGTCTTATAGGTTCTGAAAATGCCTGCATGTCCCCCTTGTTTAGAATCATGGAACTCTTGTAATATGGTGAGAATTTTCCCAGACCCTTTGGGAATGACAATCCTCCCTTTATAGAGTAATCTCCCTCTCCTCAATTGGTACCCTGCCACAGAAGTGCCTTGAGTGATCAGCTCTTGCATGATTTTCCTATATTTTTCCTCTGCCATAATCTCAGTTTCTAAATCCTCCCAATCTGCACAATGAACTGAAGATATAGCTGAGAATTTCATTTTTCTGGATAATGCATCTGCTGCCTTATTCTCAATTCCTGGCTTGTATTTGATTTCAAAATCAAATCCCATTAATTTGGATACCCATTTTTGCTGTTCCTCTCCCATCAACCTCTGTTCAGCTAAGAATCTTAGGCTCTTCTGATCTGTATGTATGATGAATTTCTGCCCTAGGAGATAGTGTCTCCATTTCTGAACTGCAATCACGACTGCCATTAATTCTCTCTCATATACAGACTTGGCCTGTGCTCTTTCTGAAAGTGTCTTACTCATATAAGCCACTGGTTTCCCATCTTGCATTAGTCTGCCCTAACCCTTTTCCTGATGCATCAGCCTCTAGAACAAAGGTTTTTGCAAAATTTGGCACTGCCAAAACTGGCACAGTTGTCATGATCACCTTCAGATTCTCAAAAGCCTGAGCTGCCTCTTCACTCCTATTGAAGTTGTTCTTTTTGAGTAAATGGTTGAGAGGTTGGGCCAGTTTACTATAATTCTTCACAAATTTCCTATAATACCCTGTTAACCCAAGGAATCCTCTTAATCCTTTCACATCTTTCGGAGTGGGCCAGTTCAACATATCTTTGATTTTGTTAGGGTCAGCAGCTACCCCTTGTCCTGATATCACATGCCCCAAATACACCAATTCCAGTTGACCAAAAGAACATTTCTTTTGGTTTGCCACCAGGTGGTTATCCTCTAAAGCTTGCAAAACCTTCCTCAAGTGTTCCCTATGCTTTTCCTCACTCTCACTGTATATCAAGATATCATCAAAAAATACAAGTGCAAATTTTCTAAGATAGGGCTTCAAGACTTGGTTCATGAGTGCTTGAAAGGTTGAGGGTGCATTGGATAGGCCAAATGGTAGGACTAGGTATTCATAGTGGCCCTCATGGGTTCTGAAAGCAGTCTTAGGAATGTCTTCCTCTCTCATTCTAATCTGGTGATAACCAGATTTCAAATCAAGTTTTGAAAAAACCACAGCTGCTCCTATTTCATCTAACAGTTCATCAATAATTGGTATAGGGAATTTGTCAGGGATTGTAAGCTTGTTGAGGGCTCTATAATCCACACAAAATCGCCACCCTCCATCTTTCTTTTTCACCAATATAGCAGGACTGCTAAAAGGGCTTGTACTGGGTCTAATGATCCCTGCCTTGAGCATGTCTTTTACTAATTTTTCAATCTCATTTTTCTGATAGAATGGATACCTGTAGGGCCTACTGTTGGGTATGGAAGCTCCTTCTTGAAGCAAAATGGCATGATCTGTTGCTCTCTTGGGAGGTAGCCCCTTTGGTTCTTGAAAAACTTCAGGAAATTCCGCTAGGATTCCCTCTATCTCTTCTGAAATCTCAGTTGCAATCCTTGTATCCTCAGTCAACCCCTCATAAGAGAGGTAATATGCTTCACCCTCCTTCTCCATAGTATTTTTAATAGATTTCCATCCTGCAGCAATCTTACACCAGGATGGTTCCCCTTGTAAGAACATTTTCTGTCCTTGAACCTCCCATTGAATGGTCAGCTTTTGGAAATTTGCTCTAATGTTGCCAAGACTAGCAAGCCAATCCATTCCCAGCACCACTTTTGTTCCCCCTAGGCCTAGGATGAAAAAATGTTGAGTAATGGGAATCCCCTGAACCTCTAGCTTCAGGTTCTTACATACTCCGGAATTTCTCTCCCTAGCCCCATTTCCCACCTCCACTATATACTCTGAAGTGGCAATCACAGGTATGTCTAGTTCCACCACCAGCTCTTGAGAAATGAAGTTGCTGGTTGCCCCACAATCCACCAATATCAGAACTTCTCTGCTCCCAATCTTTCCTTTGACCTTGAAAGATCTATTAGAGGTTAACCCTTCCTTGCTATTCATGGATAATTGCAGCACCTTTCCTTCCAAAATGAATTCCCCATCCTCAGCCTCTTCGAAAACCTCATCTTCCTCTTCTTCCTCTTCCCCCTCTACCAGAATCAATTGATAATTCCTCATGGCACATATGTGCTCCCTTCCCCACTTCTCCCCACACTTAAAGCATAACCCCTTTCTACTTCTTTCCTGTAGCTCGGTTTGAGAGAGCCTTTGCCCTCCATTCCACTTCTTCTCAGGAATTTTTCCTTCATTGCTTCCTGTTCCCCCTTTGTTCACAAGATTTTTCCCATCATTTTCAGCAGTTCCAGTTCCCCCTCTGTTTTGGTGATTCGCAGCAGAGTTAGCAAACCTCCCCTTGTTGTCTCCAGTACTGGGAAAATACCTTCCCCCAGTTCCTCCTTTCTCCTTCCACCCACGTTTTTCATCATCTCTCAGTTTCCCTCCTCTCATAGCGGAGTTTTTCTCCTCGAGCAGCAGTGCTCTGTCCATCAGCTCAGCGAGGTCATCAGCTGGGTACAATTTCATTTCAGCTTTGATGTCTTCCTGCAAACCGTTCAGGAATACCCCTTTTAACACCTCCCTGTCAGCGTTTCTCATGGGTGCAGCTAAGAGCTCGAAGGCTTCTCGATATTCCATGACGCTACCCTTCTGTTTGGCACTGAGTAGAGGTCCAAACGGGTTCTGGACAAGATCCGGTTGGAAACGGCGGATCAGAGCTTGTTTGAACGGTTCCCAAGCTCGCTCCTGAGCTTGCTCTTCCCACCACTGAAACCAGCTGAGGGCACGATCTTCCATGGCGATCATCACCATCTCGATCTTCTCCCTTTCTTCGACCCGACTGAGCCTGAAAAAACGCTCGACCTTCGTTATCCAGCCATACGCGTCGCTTCCGTTGAACATCGGAATGTCGACTCGCCTTCCCGTGACTGCTCGCAGATGGTGACGGTGATGATAGGGTTCGTGCTGCTCACGATCGTGCGTCGCAGCTCGAGACCAAGAGCGCGACCCGGGTTGTGACCCGAAATCGCTTCTCCTTGCGGTGACTGAGCTCGCATCGCGTGAGGTTCTTCGATGGCGTGGGGTGTTGGAACGACCCCTTCGCCGGTTGTCGCGACTCAGGAAGAGTCGTCGGAGCTCCTCAAACTGTTCGTGAGCCACTTCCTTCATCTCGGTGAGGGAACGCTCCAAGTTGTCAACCCGATTCTCCATAGCTCTGCGGGTGAGTACCATACAAAGCTCCCTTTGGATCGGGAGCTCTGATACCAATGTTAGGTACCAGAAAAATGTAATAGGAAAGAAGAAGATTGAATGCTATTAAGACACTGAATCCTCTGGTATGAACCCAGAAGCAGTGTTTAGGGAAATACAAGGAAGAAAATAACAAGATAAACTTGAGCAATTCGAGAGTGCTCAATCTCTCCCAGTCCAGACTAATTTCTGCCTACCTCACTCTCTCTCCAAACCAACATATATTCCCTAGGTTGATACCCTATGGTCCCCCCCTCACCCATGTGTGTGTTGCCACCTCATTAGTCGGTTATCTTGGGATCCAAGCTTCTAGAAGGTGGATCTTCAGGTACAGCTGTCCCTTGCTTGGGCCTCCTCTCATAGACTTTGCCAAATCTGGGCCTAGAGTGTGGGTTTGCAACAGAAACACAAAAGGATTTTATCCTGGTTCACTTGAACAAATCCTCAAGCTAATCCAGTCCACCCGTTAAGGTGATTTCTTCCTTCGTCGAATGAAGGTAATCCACTAATCAAAGGTTGTTACAACTGCACTAGCACACCTTGCTCAGTGACTAACAATCCTAAGAACTAGCAAACACCAAGACACACAAGTCTTAGTCTTCTCAAGGCTACTGACCTAACCGATCCCTTAAGGAAATACAATCAAGAGTTTAAAAGATTGGGTTTACAAAGATTTGCTTCTAAACAAGCAGAGTGTAAACAAATTATGAACAATGAAGAAAAAGATTGCTAAGGTTTATCGCTTAAATGAGATTTGTATTGCAATGCAGTGTCTTAGTCTTTTTCTTCCTTTCTTCAGCCTTTAAATACTACAAGCAAGAGGTGATATTTCCGTTGTGAAATTCTATCCGTTGGAGGGTACTTCTGGAAATTCCAGAACATACAATGGTTGATCCTCATAGGTAGACTGGTCAGGATAGTACACTGCGAATGTACTATTTGATAGTGACCTTATGTCCTTTATAGTAGACTTCTGATCTTCAGAGGCGCGCTTCAAATATGAACTTGTGAAGCTTCTAGTCAGAGTCACGAGGATGCTCAGATCTTCAGAACTTCTGGTCTTTAGAATAGAGGCACTTGGTCTTCAGAGCCAGCTTTCTTGGATCTTCATAAACTTCAAGTCTTCAGAGTCTTTGACCGTTCACTTCAGAACTTCTGGTCTTCAGAGTCTTCAGCACTTGATTCTTCAGAGCCTACATCTGAGCTTTGATCTTCAGATCATCTAAAGCAGTAGTAAACTACCGTTCATTTGAACGTAGTGAGTGCAGAAGCGGTTTGGTGTTCAAAACTTTGGTCTTTGACTTCTGATGAAAACCCTTTTCAATCAGAATCAGAACCTGTTTGTCAAATACACAAAAGACAAACATTAGAGTACCAAAGTTATTCAAACTCAAAATATATACATGTTATTATCAAAACTTTGAGATGTTCACATAACCAAATCTTGGTCTTACAATCTCTCCCTTTTTGATTATGACAAAACTATATATTTTGATGAATAAAAACTAACATAGATTAGAGTTTAAGGATTAGAAAGATCTTATCCTGATGTGTATAGTTTGTTCAGCTCCTTCTGAATCAAGGTATCAGAGTTTAACCGTCAGCACTTAGAAGCAGGTGAAGAGCACTTCTTAGCACAATTGATCATTAATTCTCCAAAACAAGATCAAAATATTACTAGTACTCCCCCTTATTAAAAGAACATAATAAAGAAAAGAATGAAGTTGTGATGCAGGGTGAAGACCTTTATGAAGGTATGAAAAACACTAGAAATAGGGGTTTGAATAGGGTTTTGCAGATAAACGTTTCCCTTTTTGATTTCAAGGAAATCTCTCGGTTTCAAGGAAAGAAGGTGCAAAAGATAAAGAGGGAAAAACACTTTGACTTTCTCCTCGTTCAGTTGAACAAATCCTCAAGCTACCTCTAGTCCACCCGTTAAGGTGATTTCTTCCTTCATTGAATGAAGGTAATCCACTAATCAAAGGTTGTTACAACTGCACTAGCACAACTTGCTACGTCACTAACACACCTAAGAACTAGCAACCACTAAGACACACAAGTCTTAGTCTTCTCAAGGATTCTGACCTAACCGGTCCCTTAAGGAATTACAAACACTTTGAACAAAGTTTGGGTTTACAATGAAGTGCTTCTAAACAAGCAATGTGTAAACAAATTTAGAACAATGAAAAAATAAACTGCTAAGGTATTCGCTAAGAGTATTTTGATTGCAATAAGTTTCTTGGTCATTTCTTCCTTTCTTCAGCCTTTATATATTCCAAGCTTTGAGTGATTTTCCCGTTGAAGGATTCTATCCGTTGGAGGGCATTTCTGGAATTTCCAGAACCTACTGTAGCTGATCCTCGTTAGGTAGGCGGTCAGAATAGTACACTACACTTGTACTTTTGATAGTGACCCATGCCTTTTGCTTTTGACTTCTGATCTTCAGAGGCGCTTCTCATTAGAACAAGTGAAGCTTCTAAACAGAGTCACGAGGTTGCTTGGATATTCAAAACTTCAAGTCTTCAGCATTTGGACCGTTCACTCGGAACTTCTGGTCTTTAGAGTAGAAGCACTTGGTCTTCAGAACCAGCTTTCTTTGGGTCTTCAGA
Organism: Lotus japonicus; assembly: GCF_012489685.1. NCBI lineage: Eukaryota > Viridiplantae > Streptophyta > Magnoliopsida > Fabales > Fabaceae > Lotus > Lotus japonicus. Next base: position 29,633,178 of record NC_080045.1, on the reverse strand, counting down.
GTCTTTGACCGTTCAATCAGAACATCTGGTCATCATAATCTTCAGCACTTAATCTTCAGAACCCATTATCAGAGCTTTATCTTAAGAACTTCTAAAGGAATATTCTACCGTTCATCAGAACGTAGTGAGTGCAGAAGCAGATTAATGGTCATTGTTTGATCTTTGACTTCTGATGAATTCAACTTTCAATCACAATCAGAACCTGTTTGTCAAACACATAAAAGACAAAAGTTAGAGTACCAAAATTGTTCATCACCAAATATATACTTATTATCATCAAAGCCTAGAGATGTACAACAAAACCAAATTGTAAGACCCTGAAATAAATAACTAGCTTATTTCTTTAATTTCATTATATTAATTAATTGAGTGTTTATATTCTACTATTTTTAATTTATTTTTCTGACTTGATTTTAATTACGAATCAAGGAAATTATTAAATAATAATATTATTAGTCTTCTTATTTTTAATAAGCCATAACTCATCGTTTTATTTAATAAGCACAATTCAACGCTATTTGAGCTATCTAACAGTTATCTTCTCCCCTTTAATGATAATAAATTATTCTTATCACTTTCCTTATAATTTATTCTAGCTTAAATGCATAATATGACAATGTCATATTTGCTCCAACTATCTCAAATCATCTGTTGGCATAGTTCTTACTCATTTCCTTTGTCTTTTGATCATTTTAATGTACTTAAAGTGATCCTAATTTATATTTTATTATTTCATAGAATTTTCCATAATTTTTTGTATGATAATATATCATCCTTATATTTTTCTCTTAACTCTATGAGTTAAATTCTTGAGTGTCTGAATCAATTTGTATCCCGTTGTTAAAATATCTTCTCTCTTACCTGACACTCCCTCCTACACGTCTCCCATCCACCAATCCCCTTCTCTCCCTCATTCTGGACCACTCATTATCCCTCACGTGCTCACTCTCTCGTTCATTTCCTCTTTTGGCATCAGGTCCCATCTTCTAAATATAATCACCGTTTCTTCTTTTTCTCAATTTTTCTTTCCTTGTTACAGCAACAACCCACCACTCACTATCTTCACTCTCTTCACTGTCACCCAATCCCGTTCTCTCTTTCCCTCATAACTCTCGACACCATCTTTGATATGCCCCAAGTTGATGCAAGGGCTTGATGAATCGTCTAGGATGATTTTAGGACTTGAGAAATCAGAGTTGGAAGGGAAAAACAAAGAAGAATTTCGTGCAAGGAAAAGATGGACAGAATTGGAATGGAACTTTATGGATATGGAAGTGCAGACGTCACACAAAGGTGGTGGCAAACCTTTGATAAGTCAAGGTCTTGAATCACTCAAGGGATATGAGAATCACTCTCAACAAACTGAACTAACTCAGAAAAAATAATCTTATTCATTCATGATCTGTCTATTACATTGAAGGAGTGGTCCTTATAAAGAAGAAGGAAATTCAGCCTAGTTACAAAAAATGATGAGGTGTAATTTCTCTAGAAGAATCCTAGGCTAGGAGTTACAAATTAAAAGAGGAAGATAGTGATATGCTTCAGCCCTGAACGTGTTTTTAGTGGCTGATTGCTTCATGTAACTCCCTTTCTTGATTGTTATTCTGACCAGGGAACATAGCAGTCAATGCTCTTTATGCACTTAATTTCCTTGTCTTTGTAACTCCATTCTTGCCTTTAAAAGCTCTTCAATCCTTTTACTTTGCTGATGTAACTCCTCCATTCAGAACTTATTCAAATTCAAACACATTCAAAGAGTTTTAAGAAAGGAATGGGTCCCTCCCTTTAAGCCCTTCATGCGCCCCATGCACACACACACCACTTGAAGTGGATTAAACACACTAAAATAAAATTCAGCAACATAATGCATTTGGATCCAACTTATTCAATTGGTCATTTGCATCTTTATTGAAATAAAATAAAACAAAGCATCACATGGCAGCCCCTATGCGTGGGCTGGCTCTTCTTCTTGGGCCTGAATGATCATCATGATTTTTTGGTTCCATCTCTTCTACCACTTTGTCTTCAAGAATGGTTGCCACTACTTGCTGAAGAGTCTCTTTGGCCTTTTTAGCTCTAGCCCTTGTCATTGGTCCTCCAAGTCCTTTTAGTGCTCCATGACCCTTGTCCTTGTCCTTGTCCTCATCATTCCCTCCCTCTTGAAAAGGATTTGACCTCAAATCAAAGTCTCCTCCATCTGTATCGAAGAGAGATAAATCAGAGACATTAAAGGTTGAGCTGATGTTATACTCACCTGGAAGCTCTATTTTGTAGGCATTGTTATTGACTCTCTCAAGAACTTGAAAAGGTCCATCCCCTCTAGGTTGGAGTTTGGATTTCCTTTGTTCTGGAAACCTTTCCTTCCTCATGTGCACCCAAACCCAATCTCCGGGTTGGAACACCACCTCCTTTCTTCCCTTGTTAGCTTGTCTAGCATAACTCTCATTCTTTCTCTCAATTTGAGCCTTCACACGCTCATGCATCTTCTTGACATATTCAGCTTTGCCCTGTCCTTCCTTGTGCTTGAAAACAGAAATGTTAGGCATAGGCAACAAATCAAGAGGAGTCAAAGGGTTAAATCCATACACTACTTCAAATGGAGAGCAATTGGTAGTGCTATGGACAGCCCTATTGTAAGCAAATTCAACATGAGGCAAACACGCCTCCCAAGCCTTTAAGTTGGCCTTAAGGACAGTCCTAAGCAAGGTGCCTAGGGTCCTATTAACCACCTCAGTTTGCCCATCAGTTTGTGGGTGGCAAGTGGTAGAGAACAAAAGTTTAGTACCTAACTTCCCCCATAAAGTCCTCCAGAAGTGACTTAGGAACTTGGTGTCCCTATCACTAACTATGCTTCTAGGCATCCCATGAAGTCTTACAACTTCTTTAAAGAACAAATCAGCAACGTGACAAGCATCATCAGCTTTCCTGCAAGGAATAAAGTGAGCCATTTTTGAAAACCTATCAACAACCACAAAAATGGAATCCTTACCATTCTTTGTTCTAGGGAGGCCTAAAACAAAGTCCATAGACAAGTCAACCCAAGGGTATTCAGGGATTGGCAAAGGAATATACAAACCATGTGGCATCACCTTAGACTTAGCCTTCTTGCAAACAATGCAATGTTCACAAAACTTGATCACATCATGTTTCATTTTGGGCCAATAAAAATGTTCCTGTAAAGTTTCTAGAGTCTTTTGGACTCCAAAATGACCGATTAATCCCCCAGCATGGGATTCTTTAACAAGCAGTTCTCTAATGGAACTTTTAGGCACACACAACCTGTTTTCCTTAAATAAAAATCCATTGTGCCTATAAAATCCATTTTGAGAAACTTTCTCACAAGCCACAAAAATTTCAGCAAAGTTATCATCTTTTTCATACATTTCTTTCACATGTTCAAGTCCTAGCAATTTAGTCTCTAACATGGAAAGCAACACGTGTCTCCTGGATAAAGCATCAGCCACAATGTTACTTTTCCCTTTTTTGTGTTTTATGACATAGGGAAATTGTTCCAAAAATTCAACCCATTTGGCATGCCTTTTGTTCAACTTACCTTGCCCCTTCAAGTATTTCAGCGACTCATGATCACTATGAATCACGAATTCCTTGGGCAAAAGATAATGCTGCCAAGTCTTCAAAGCTCTCACCAAAGCATACAATTCCTTATCATAAGTAGAATAGTTAAGGGCAGCTCCGCTTAACTTTTCACTAAAATAAGCAATTGGGTGGCCTTCTTGAAGCAACACAGCACCAATACCTACATTTGAAGCATCACATTCAAGTTCAAAAGATTTAGCAAAGTTAGGTAAAGCAAGTATAGGTGCATGGGTAAGCTTATGCTTTAGGGCAGCAAAGGCCTCTTCTTGATTCTTTCCCCAATGAAAACCCACATTCTTTTTCACCACTTCATTTAGGGGTGCTGCCAAGGTACTAAAGTCCTTTACAAACCTCCTGTAGAAACTGGCCAAGCCATGAAAACTTCTTACATCACCCGCGGATTTAGGAGTGGGCCACTCTTGAATGGCTTTGATCTTTTCCTCATCAACCTGCACTCCTTTCGAACTCACAACAAAACCAAGAAACACAACATGGTCAGTGCAAAAAGTGCATTTCTCAAGATTGGCAAACAATTTTTCCTTTCTAAGCATACTCAAGACAGATCTTAAGTGCTCAACATGCAGCTCAAGAGACTCTATAGACCAAAATATCATCAAAGTACACAACCACAAATTTCCCAATGAATTCCCTCAAAACATGGTTCATTAGTCTCATAAAAGTACTAGGTGCATTAGTTAAACCAAAAGGCATAACCAACCATTCATACAAACCATATTTAGTTTTGAAAGCAGTTTTCCATTCATCCCCTTCTTTAATCCTTATTTGATTGTAACCACTTTTCAAATCAATTTTAGAAAAATAACATGCTCCATGCAATTCATCAAGCAAATCATCAAGTCTAGGAATAGGGTGCCTATACTTAATGGTGATGTTATTCAAGGCTCTACAATCAGAGCACATTCTCCAAGTCCCATCTTTCTTTGGTACCAAAATCACCGGTATAGCACAAGGACTCATGCTATTTCTTACCCACCCTTTGTTCAAGAGTTCTTCCACTTGTCTTTGAATTTCAGTGGTTTCTTGTGGGTTGCTTCTATATGCTGGCCTATTAGGCAAAGAAGCTCCCGGAATGAGATCAATTTGATGCTCAATTCCTCTCAGTGGTGGTAGACCACTTGGAACACTTGTTGGAAACACATCCTCATAATCCTGCAAAAGAGATTTAACACTAGAAGGCAGCTCAAAATTTTCAAAAGTGTTAGTGTTCAAAATCTGATTTTTGCAAAACATCAAGTATAGGATCTGTTTTGAAGCTATCATCCTTTTCACCTCTCTCTTTTTGATCAAACAAATTTCTTTTCTCTCAAGTATTTCACTCTTTTCTTTTTGCTCTCTCTCAAGTGTTTCACTCTTTTCTTTTTGCTTCCTCTCAAGTGTCTCACTCTTTTCTTTTCTCTCTTGTTCAATCTTTTCTCTCATTTTCTTTTGATCCTCACGCACCTCCCTAGGGCTCAAAGGTTTGAGCGTAATTTTCTGGCCATGATGTTGGAATGAGATCTTGTTGGTGCTGCCATTATGATCAGAGTTGGTGTCATATTGCCATGGTCTTCCCAGCAGTATGTGACTAGCCTCCATGGGAACAACATCACAAAGAACCTTATCCCTGTATTTGCCAATGGAAAAGTCAACTTCAACTTGCTTACTTACTTGTATTTCTCCATAGTGGCTGAGCCATTGAAGTTTGTATGGCCAAGGATGTGGTTTTGTGACCAGGTTCAGCTTCTCCACCATTCTTTCACTAGCCACATTAGTACAGCTCCTGCCATCAACAATCATCAAGCAAATCTGCCCATTGACAGAACATCTTGTGTGAAAGATATTCTCTCTTTGGCTTTCTTTCTTTGGCTTTTGTTGGCTACCAAGCATTCTTCGGATCATCAACAGTTCACCATTCATGGCTGCCTCCTCTTCTTCTTCACTTTGTTCTCCTTCGGACTCACTGGTGTAGTCTCCATCATCCTTAAGAATCATGGTCTTTTTGGAGGCACATTCATAAGCATAATGTCCCATACCTTGGCATTTGAAGCACTTGACCTCTTTGCTCTTTTTGGATGGTTGTTCAAGAGGTTTTGAAGAAGCTGAAGCTTGTGGTTTGGTGGTTGGTTTGCTAAGGGTGCTCGGCCCTTCATTCTTCATTCTGTCTCTCCAAGATGAATTGGAATTGGTAGAACTCTTCCTTGCAAGCCCTTTCCTTTTGAGTTGTTGCTCAACTTTAGTGGCCTTGTGCAGCAATTCTTCCATGTCTACATATTCCTGAAGTTCTACAATATCTCTAACATCATTAGATAAACCATTAATAAATCGAATCATGGTTACCTCTTCATCCTCCTCAAGATTGGCTTGCAACATAAGCACCTCAAGTTCTTTGTAATACTCCTCAACACTCTTGCTGCCTTGGGTAAGTTTTTGAAGTTTAAATTTTACATCCCTAGCATGGCTTGAAGGGACATATCTTTTCCTCATGATTCGTTTCATTTCAGCCCATGTTTCCACCGCTGGCTCCTCATTTCTCAATCTCTCTTTTGCAAACTTATTCCACCAAACAAGAGCATAGTCTGAAAAGTGAGCAGCTGCAAGTTTCACCTTTTGGTCCTCCTCATAGTTGTTGCAAGCAAAGACATGCTCTATTTTGAGTTCCCACTCCAAGTATGCCTCTGGATCACTCTTTCCCTTAAAAGGAGGAATTTGGAATTTGACTCCTTCAATCCGAGCAGGCCTAGGATTTTCATGAATTCGTCGTGGCCTCCCGCCTTCACTGTCACTATTGTTCCGGTTCTCCATTTGATCCAGCCTTTCGTGGATCTCTTCAGTTTGCCTCCTCATTAAGTTTTCCAGATGTTGTGTAAGAGCCCGCATTTCGATGGTCGAGAGTCGCACTGCTGGTTGCTCCTCCTCTTCTCCTGACATCTTTGACAAATGAAAAGATTCAAGTAGAACAAACAAATGTTAGTGTTTACCTCACTTCTCTCGTGTTTCCCTCAAATTGGCTTTTCTATGATGTGCACTCTTGCCTTTTTCCACTCAAAAATTCTCACAATCTCTTGAGTAAATCAAAGTTAAGACACACAAAGAATTATGCCACCAAATTTGTGTAGAGTCACACAGATTAGAATAGACTTTAGAATATGAAACAAAAGAAGACAAGACAAATCACCACAGAAATGGAAAGGACTCCAAATATTTAGAGACTAAAGAAGAATTCAAGAACAAACAGAAAGAAGAAAATAAATTGGAATGCTAGCAACAAAATTACCTTGAACAATTGAATTTGGCTAATTAAACAAGAACCATTCAGCCATTTTTTTTTTTGAATTTTCGTTTTTTTTTTTTTGAATTTTCGTTTTGTAATTTGTTTTTGATTCTGAACAATTAACAAGGCTTAACTTTTGCAATGGTTCAGCCAAAAGAAACAAAAACTAAAATCAAGGTAACAAGAAATGACAAAGAGTTGCTAACCAGAATTCCAGATAAGAAAAGAAACCAAAATCCTAGAACCGGAGCTCTGATTACCAAATGATATGCCCCAAGTTGATGCAAGGGCTTGATGGATCGTCTAGGATGATTTTAGGACTTGAGAAATCAGAGTTGGAAGGGAAAAACAAAGAAGAATTTCGTGCAAGGAAAAGATGGACAGAATTGGAATGGAACTTTATGGATATGGAAGTGCAGACGTCACACAAAGGTGGTGGCAAACCTTTGATAAGTCAAGGTCTTGAATCACTCAAGGGATATGAGAATCACTCTCAACAAACTGAACTAACTCAGAAAAAATAATCTTATTCATTCATGATCTGTCTATTACATTGAAGGAGTGGTCCTTATAAAGAAGAAGGAAATTCAGCCTAGTTACAAAAAATGATGAGGTGTAATTTCTCTAGAAGAATCCTAGGCTAGGAGTTACAAATTAAAAGAGGAAGATAGTGATATGCTTCAGCCCTGAACGTGTTTTTAGTGGCTGATTGCTTCATGTAACTCCCTTTCTTGATTGTTATTCTGACCAGGGAACATAGCAGTCAATGCTCTTTATGCACTTAATTTCCTTGTCTTTGTAACTCCATTCTTGCCTTTAAAAGCTCTTCAATCCTTTTACTTTGCTGATGTAACTCCTCCATTCAGAACTTATTCAAATTCAAACACATTCAAAGAGTTTTAAGAAAGGAATGGGTCCCTCCCTTTAAGCCCTTCATGCGCCCCATGCACACCCACACCACTTGAAGTGGATTAAACACACTAAAATAAAATTCAGCAACATAATGCATTTGGATCCAACTTATTCAATTGGTCATTTGCATCTTTATTGAAATAAAATAAAACAAAGCATCACATGGCAGCCCCTATGCGTGGGCTGGCTCTTCTTCTTGGGCCTGAATGATCATCATGATTTTTGGTTCCATCTCTTCTACCACTTTGTCTTCAAGAATGGTTGCCACTACTTGCTGAAGAGTCTCTTTGGCCTTTTTAGCTCTAGCCCTTGTCATTGGTCCTCCAAGTCCTTTTAGTGCTCCATGACCCTTGTCCTTGTCCTTGTCCTCATCAATCTTCTTCTTCATTTCTTCTTTTTCTTTCTTCTTCACTTTCTTTTGCTGCAACAAGCACCTCACGAGCTCCCTCTTCTTCCTTTCCTACTTTCACGTTGTTTCCTTTTCCTTGCAGCAAGCCACCACCTCCTTATCCTTCCTCCATGAAAGCTACCATCACCCACAACATCATTTTCCTTCTCAACACACGCTAACCATCTCTTTCTCTCAAGCTTCTTCTCCTTCACGCAAGAAGCACCTCGCCATCACCAACGTGCACCATCACCTTCTTCTACAACGAGGCAGCCACCACCATGAACGAACCAGCGAACCCCCATGGCTTCACCCACAACCTCCACTGTCCCTTCATGGCCATGAAGTCCAGTGGCCACTACCATGGAAAAAAACAGAGGAAAATGTGAAGATCAGATTCGCCCTTCATTTCCGGTGTCATCGAGCCTCCGTTCAAAGCGAGGTCAGTACCGTTGGAACCCTTGCGTTGTCCACAGCAAAACTCATGTTCCGATCACCGTTCCGCCGCCGCTGCCGCCTTCAGAGGCGTTTTCCGATCAACTCCAGCGACCGATGGATAAACGGAGTATACCACGACGATTCTGGTCGCGAGAAGAGCAATAGACCTCAATCAATATATGCTGTGATGATATTTGCGAATATGCGTTATTGGATTGTATTGTGGGGCTTGTGTGACATATTGTGTGGGGCCTGTGTGGCATATTGTGGAGCCTGTGTGGCATATTGTGTGGGGCATGTGTGGCATATTGTGGGGCCTTCGTGGCATATTAAGTGACAGATCAATGGTTTTCGCTCCAAGTGATTGTTCCGTCTTGCGAGACGCTTTTGATTTGACACGTCTTGGTAGTGACACATAATTGTACTACATGACACTTATATATTGGATTTCATTTGATTTGATTTATATTGTTGAGGTTGTGGATATCTGATTTGATTTATATTGTAAAGTTTGCTGATATCTGATTTGATTCTATGTTGTTGATTATGTTGATATCTGGTTTGATTTTATGTTATTGATTTTGCTGATATCTGATTTAAATCTATGTTGTTGATATCTGAATTAAATTTATGTTGTTGGATATATGTCGTTATGTATCTTGAATTAAGTTGCTAGCTTATGTGCTATGTTATGCACTTAAACTTTGATAGCATGCTTTTCCCTTTTATACGTGGTAATTGCATGGAGTTAACCCTTTCTGTTTGCTACTTGATGTGTGGGCGCTTAACGCTATTAGGCGATGGAGAACCCTCGATGAAACTTGACCTTTGTATGAGTCGGAGATGAGGACTTGAAGATTAGTGAAAGACTTAAAGAGTAAAGTCGGATTTAAGGCTAGAGCATTGGGTTAGAGAACTTACCGTTATTGGTTTAAACTTACCTAATGATTTTTAGGAATTTATATTTGAGTTTCCGGGTAGGTTCCGATGTTTTGCTTTCCTACGGTTCCCCGATGTAGAGATCGTAAGGAGTATGTTGGATTTATGGTGTTGTTGCATAATAGATTCTCTGTTGATTTGTTTCTATTGGTTAGGTTTTGTAGGTTGGGTGCTTTCGAGTTTACCTTCGGGTACTTGCCTTTCTCAAGGCTTGATGTAAATCTATTTGTAGTTGGGAGTATGCAGGCCATGTTTTAGAAATACTTTGAAGGAAAAAATATATATACATGATTATAAAACCTTTTGGAAAACATTGCATATTTATTTTACTTTGATGACCCTGAAAGTCGGGGCGTTACACAAATCTTGGTCTTACACTTTACAATTATTTGTATGATTACTTAGCATTCAATGTTGGAGCCTACGCGCCCATTACATATCCAACATAGAATAGGGCGGTTGTAATAGACAGTTGGCTTACCAATAAGACACACTTCATTTTAAAATTGAGTTTTGAGATTTGTTGTCTTGTGGGCTTGTGTACTGATATCGACGCCAATGACGGATCCAGAAATTTAGTGTCTTGAGGGCAATATATACATATAAATTTGTAAAAAAAAAATAACATATACTATTAGAAGTTATGGAATTTTTTACTAAAGTGGGGACACAAGTGAAAACATTTTTTACCAAAGGAATCATAAAAAACCATACTTTTACTACTCAAGTGAAGACATTTAACAATGTGAGATACAAGTGAGGGCATTTCTTTACCAAAGAAACCATTAAAAAAACATATAGATCCGTCCCTGATCGGCGCATTGATATGTAACATTGTGGGCTTCTCGAATATGTAAATAATGGGTCGGGCAACCCATGGCCCAAACGGGTCAAAACCCAAGCTATAAATATCAGTCACCACCCAAGTGGTGGGGATCTAACTTTTTATGCATTTTTTCATTTGTTCACTTTGCTTCTCTTTCGCTCTAAATCGATTAGCCCGTAAGATAGAGTTCTATACTGGAACACGTTCTAATTGTTTTTTTATAAAAAAACGCTTTATTCTTTCTTCTCAGCTTTTATGACCCCTTGCACTAGAACATGTTGAAAATGGAGCTGCATAAATCCTATTGGGGCGAATAATATGTTGTTGGAAAGCTTTCTCAAAGCCCTACTACTTCCATGTTCAGCGAAAACCAATAAGTTATCTCGAACTTGGTCAGGATTTCCTTGCAAAGTTGTTGTCGCTAATCCTACGAGTCTGGACTAGCCTTTACAAAAATAATCATATCTTAGGCTACAGAACTCGGAATTGGAAAAAATCAGAAGGCCCGCGAAGCTGACTTAAAGAGCCACATTAACCATGTGTACGTCAATTAAGTGTTCAGCCTTTTTTTAGGACCCTTAGATACCTGAAGTGTTGAGCAACTTACTCCTTTGTGGGCCCTGTTAAGGAACAAGGAATCATTTCTAGGTTACAAAATTTGATGATTAGTATAAATAGGCTAGCTGAGGCTTTTATTAGGTTTTCCACCTCTCTGCATCCTTATTTCTTAGTATTTTAGTTATTTTCCCTATGGCTTGCTAAACTTTTCTATTTGTCTTAGGAATTTTATTTTTCATGTGAGATTCTGTTTTTAATAATAATTGTTTTTATTCAAAGTTGATTTATGATCTTACTCATGCTTGAATACGCTTACTTTTATTGACTAATGAATTCGAAGTCTTATTCCGTTCTAATTGTTTTTTATAGAAAAACACTTTATTCTTTCTTTTAAGCTTTGATGACCCATTGCACTAGAACAGGTTAAATATGGAGCTTCGTAAATCCTATTGGGGCGAATGATATGTTGTCGGAAAGCTTACTTGAAGCCCTACAACTTCCATGTTTAGCGAAATTCAATAATTTATCGTTAACTTGGTCAGGTTTCTTTGCAAAGTTGTTGTCGCTAATCTTGCGAGTGTGGACCCGCCTATACAAAAACACACATATCTTAGGCTACATAACTCGGAATCGGGCAAACTCGGAAGGCCCGCGAAGCTAACATAATGAGCTACAACCTTAATGTTAACCTCAATTAAAGATTCATCCTTTTTGTAAGACCCTCGGAAGCCTGAAGTGTTTAGCAACTTACTCGTTTGTGGGCCCCGTTAGAGAACAAGGAATCGTTTCTTGATGGACAAGTTGGTTTATTACTATAAATAGGCTAGTTGAGGCTTTTGTTAGGCATCTCACCTCACCTCATCCTTACACTACAACATTTTTGGCATTCTACCGCGGATGAAAAACCATGGTTGGATGTTAAAAAGCTGTGGTTGAAAGCTTACGCCGCGATTAGACCACGGTTTCCGTGTCGCGGTGTATGTGGCCGTGGCCAAGCTCAAGTGCCACAGTTTTGTGAAGTTAAACCCACGATTTGCTCAAATACTTAATGCCACGATTTATATAATACCGCGTTTGGAAACCGTGGCTTTGGATTTTTCAACCACGGTTTCTTGAGAAGTTTATGTCGCGGTTTCTGTGAGACCCAAAATTTTAGTTATATAATAAAATAAATAAGTTACTATTTATGATTAGGTTTCGATGTATCGTGAAGGAAACATGAACGAGCTTTCAATTTTTGTAATAACTTAATGAAGGAGAAAGTTCAGGAAATGACTAAGAATAGTACTATAGTCACTATAGGTTATAGCACGAGCCTTATTCACTTCTTCCTTAGGGCAAAAGCATTAGTAAAGGCCTAATATGCTCTTAAAGCACTGTAGAAACGAAATTCAAAAATCTACAGAGGAATATAAGAATCTCTCTTATTTCTTTCCATGACAAGTGTTTCGATACGAAACCCTGGAATGTACGAACGATCGATTCCAATTCTCGGAAGTTTGCCGAAACTGAGTTCCTAATAGCTCAAGAACCTTAAAATAAACTGTCGATGAAAAATTTTTCTATTCGAAGATTCCACACGTGTGTACCGGTTTCTTTCAATGTTTCCAATCTTTCTCTAGAAGAAAGTTTCTCAATCCGATGTAAATTGCAAAAAGTAGTTCTGCGACATATTTTGAAGTAGACTGCGTTCAAGCCATTTTCTCATTTAAAATGAAATGGGAGCAGGTATCGACCATTTTATGGAAGGATACTTAGCTTAATTGCATAATATGACAACGACATATTTGTTCTAATTGTCTAACAATTATTCTTTAGCTTAATTCTTACTCATTTATTTTTCTATGTATCATTTTAATTTGCCCAAAATGATCATAATTTATATTTTATTATTTCATTAAGCTCCTCATAATTTTTTAAATAATAATATATTATCTTTATATTTTTCACTTAACTCTATGAGTTAAATTCTTCAAGTATCTAAACTAATTAGTACCAATTTTAAAAATATTTTTACAAAATATCTTATGTAAATATCTAATCCACCAATCCTTATCTCTCCCGGAGTAATGATATATACACACCTCATCTTTGAAACACTTCATTTCTACCTCTTTTTATTTCTATCTCTCTCCTCTTATCATCTATCACATCTAATACTTTCTCTCTCTTACTTTTTCTTTTCTTCCTATCTCTCTCTTCATTCTACCTCTCTCCACCTCAAAGAGAGGTGTGAAGATAACATTATTGTATCTCTCTCTCATTCTGACCATTCACTCTCCCTCACGTTCACTCTCTCACTCTGTCGTTTCACTTTTCTTTTTGTGCAGCAACCATGCATACCCATTTCTCCTTCGCCATTTTCTTTTCTTTTGCTGCAACCACACCACTTCCTTTCATTACTTCTTCTTCATTTTCCTTTCTTCTTTTTCCCGTTCCATTTCTTCTCATCACCAGCATATCTTCTTCATCTGTTTTCTTTTCATTGTGCAGCAACCAAAGACCCATTTTCTTTCTCCTTCAACGTGACAGCACCACTCACCTTCATCACCATATTTCTTCTTCCTCCTTGGCAAGATCAGCCACCACCACGAAGTTCTCTCATCCTTTCTAAACACACCATCACCATTAACACTACACGCGCGCACCACCATTCTTCACGCTGGCACCCCTACGCGACCACCATCACCACACCGTTCTCTTCTTCCCCTCGAGCTTCCATGGCCGACGAGAAGGAGCCTCGACATCACCGCCACTTCTGCGCCACAGTACCATCATGAGCAGCCATGACCACCGCTCCACACCACCCCATGAACGAAGAAGGAAACAATGTGAAACAGAACCAACGCGGACGCCGCCGCCGTCGTCAACTTCGGCCTTCGATTCCGGTGTCCTCGGGCCTCTGTTCAGAGCGAGGTTATTACCGTTGGAACCCTTGCGACGTCCACAACAAAACCCATTTTCCGGATCGCCGTTCCGTCACTGCCGCCTTCGGGAGCTTTTTCCGGTCAACTCCGGCGACCAATGGAAAAACGGAGGATCCTGCGACGATCCTTGCCGCGAGGAGAGCAAAACGCTATTTTGAATTTCATATTTGGGTCATTTTACTCAATGACCCCGACGACCACCGTCGATCTTCGGCTGAACTTTCAGAGCATACCGTCGATCTTTAGGGGAAACGGACAACGTCGTTGAGCTTCTGGCTGTGAAAGGATGAAGGAACACCCTTCCTTTCTGTCTCCGACGACAGTTCCTCCGTCAACCCCCGTGAGTCGCGACTTCCTCTAGCGACCCTTCGCCGACAAGTTTCTGAAACTTGATTTTCGTAAGCCTTCAACTCATGTATATGTTCTAGCCTCGAGAAAGCAAGTTTTAAAGAAAAATAAATATTTTTACTGTTATTGTGAAAATTGAAGTTTAACAGTTGGTTAGGGAGGAGTTGCGATTTATTTTACAAAATAGTTTTCATTTCAAAAAGAGATAAGTACTCTACTAATTGATGTAGTTGTGGACTGAGAAAGAGTCGTTTAACATGCGTTCGCTTCGAGTCAAATGCCTGAAGTCATAGTTTAGACTTTAAGTTAGTGACTAGTTCAATTAGTGATTTCGTTAAGTATGCTTGTGAAGGGTACAAAGAACGAAAGCACCTTGTATCGGAGCTATGCAATGGATGGAAGCGAGCCGACACGGAAAACAAGATGTGATTGAATCGAAATCGCAGCTTAGTAAGGAAAACGGCTAAGGTGATGGCAACTTACTTACGAGCTATTGCTTTGTAGGCGTCGATAAATTCGACTTGATTATTTCTGTGATATGATTATTACTTGGAACTGAGAAATTTTTTTCTGGAGGCTTCGGCCAAGTGACCTTATTGAGACGTGTGTCTCCGTTTTCTGAGAGGCTTCAACCGTTTACTGGTTTCTGTCTTACTGCTTTCGAGTGCATTTGACATGATTATGTTTTCCGCACTAAACTATTGTTGCATCGTTCTTTAGAGCTGGATATAATTGTATGGTTATTAAATTGTGCGCTTTTACAAGAATGCGGAGTGTAGGACATTTGAGTTGTTTTGCTTTGACTATTCGGGTTGAGAGAAATACCCTAGGCAGGTTCTGACAAGAGGTTTGAGACCTAGCCCTATTGAACGCTTAGACTTTTCCCGGGGATTACCCTTGGTGGGGTTTCGGGGACATTGGAATTGAGAATTCATGGAACTTGGATTTCGATGATAAACCTCATAATTGAATTTAACTCAACTTGGAACACTTTAATTAATTAATGAGAACCTTAGAGAAACTCAGGAGTTGGAAATGATTTTGAAAAACGGGAAAAAGTGGAGAGCCTTGAGTTGTTGAGAGTTGTGGTGGTTGCCACGAGGGTGAACCACGGTGACTAGAGAAAGTCACCGAGTACTTTTAGTACTCTTGATTGTTGGAGTTTATGTCGTAGAGTCGACATTAAACCTTTGAGTTATTGGAGTTGAGTTTTGTATCTAAACACTTGCGTTGGCAAGGTACCTAGTAGAGTACTCTTGGTGTAGCAGGATTTGACGGTCAAGCATGTGGAGTTGTATCATCCCTGACTATAGTTGGCATAACAGGAAGTGACGGTTAGCCAGGCAGAGTTATATCATTCCTGTTTATGTCTAGCATATCAAGCAGAAATGGTTAAACCAGGAGAGTTGAACCGTCTTGGCTATCACCTAGGGTTCTTGCTTGTTGAAGCATTTGGTCGATGGATCGACATTTACCTTATTTTTTTTATAGACAATGGACTCTAGTTAGACACGTGCGGGTCAGTGTGTTCAACCAGGCAGAGTTGAATCGACTCGGCGATGTATTGTAGAGACACTGAGCTTTAGCTAGACATGTATCTCGGTGAGGACGAATAGTTGTTTGGCTAACTGCATTGCATTCATACATACATAGTGATGAAGTGCCAGGTAGAGTACTTCGGTATAGCAGGAAGTGATGGTCAACCAGGCAGAGTTGTATCGTTCCTGACTATACCTGGCACAACAGGAAGTGAGAGTCAGCCGTGTAGAGTTGTATCGTTCATGTTGATGTTCGACATAGCAAGCAGAAATGGTCAAATCAGGTAGAGTTTGGACCGTCTTGACTATAGCCAAAGGTGATGATCGACACCCGAGTAGAAATTGTTAAACACGAGGCCAGTGTTGCGACCGTCTTGAGGTGCCTAGCCTTTAAGTGGCAATACCTTTGGTTTGTCCCGTCGCCAAGCAGAGTGACGTTATTCGGATTTGTGTCAGCATATTTTGCATTGCCACACCATGCATCTTATTATGATTGACGTTGCATGACATATCATGCCCTTTAATTATATTTGCTGAGATGTTGATGATTGGGTTATTATTATAGATGTGATAACATGTTATGTATATACCTTAGGGTAGGCAATACATAACTTATATGTATATATACAACATATATATCTCCTATTCTCCACATGCTGCTTGTATTATCTATTATATTCTGTGAGTTGACCCTCGCGCCTTGGCTTTGTGTGTATGTTTGTGTTTGGGCGGTCGGCCTGCTGCCAGACGTCCAACAGATGATTCGAGATGATTCACCGCTTGGGGAGGATCCTGAGCGAAATGACTACTATTGAGCCTTCGACGTGGACCAGACTTCATGCTAGATCAGATGAGGGTCGATGTTAGGGGTGTAGTATATGAGGTGTTGTTGTCATAGCTCTGATTGTCATTAATCGTTTTGGGGCAGGGTAGGTCCCCGACTATTAGCTTTTTGTGTGGTTCTCTTCCCTGATGATCACAAGGAGTTTGTCGGACGTAGGAGTTCTTTTGGAAGCCGTTCTGGGCAGACTTACTTTCTTGGAGGACTGTATTTATAAAACTTATGACTCTGACTATGGGTCGCACTTATTTGCCTGCAAGTTCTACTTTCTGTTACTTGGTGTTACTTTCCGTCACTTGAGGACACTCGTGACGATGTTTTTAGTTACAGCGAGAGTTGTACTTATATTGTATATTAGTTTATGTTAATCGCGTTTGGGTTGAGTCTTTAGTTTAAAAGTCTTTTACTTCAAAAAGAAAACAAAACAAAAAAAGTTACATGCATTTTCCGCTTTATTTTACTTTTGAGTTACTAAAGTGACGTCACCGAAATCGGGGTGTTACAGTTTCTTTGTTCCTTTTATGCCACCGTTTCTTTGTTCCTCTTATGCCACAGTTAGTAATGCATTTTATGCCACCGTTTCTTAACTGTTGTCATAATAGTGGATTTTTAGAAAGCTTTATACCACAGTGCTTTTTAGAACCTTTTAAACTACTTTTTACCACCTGCGCTTGCAATCTATCATTCAAATTTTAAGCCAAGCAGAATGCAATGATATATGTGTGCTAATATGATAAGCAATCTTTATTAGTTGACTTAACTGGATATTAGCAACCATCTACATCCAATCATCTCTGAAAGTATTATTAGCGACCCAAAACATTGAATGAAAGGGAAACGGAAACAAAGGTATCAAACAACAATCATCCTATGACAAGCCATAGAAACAAGCATCTAGGGTCACACTATCAAATAACATAGAAAAGAGGATAAAATTCTGAACAAGGGTTAAAATTGCAAAAACAAGGGTCACACTATTTCTTAGTTTTTAGTTATTTTTTCTATGGCTTGCTAAACTTTTGTATTAGTCTTAGGAATTTTATTTGTCATGTGAGATTCTTTTCGTAATAATAATTTATTTTATTCAAAGTTTATTTATGATCTTACTCATGCTTGAATATGCTTACTATTCTTGGCTAATGAATTCGAAGTCTTATTCTGTTCTAATGGTTTTTTTGTAGAAAAACACTCTATTCTTTCTTCTTAGCTTTGATGGAAATAGGTTGAATATGGAGCTGCATAAATCCTATTGGGGCGGATAATATGTTGATGGAAATCTTATTCGAAGCCCTACAACTTCATTGTTTATTGAAATTCAATATTTTATCTCTAACTTGGTCAGGATTTCCTTGCAAAGTTGTTGTCGCAAATCCTGCAGTATGACCCGCCTGTACTAAAACAATCTTATCTTAGGCTACAAAATTCGGAATTGGGCAAACTCAGAAGGCTTGCGAACCTGACTTAAGGAGCTACAATTATCATTTTTACCTTAATTAAAGATTCATCCTTTTTGTAGGACCATCATATGCCTGAAATGATTAGCAACTTACTCCTTTGTGGGCCCCATTAGAGAACAAGGAATCGTTTCTTGGTAGACAAGTTTGTTTATTAGTATAAAGGTGAATTCTACAATACCCTTATTGTATGGTACATGACTGACGCTATTTGACGTATACCAATAAGTAACCGACATCTGGCAGTGTATTTGAATTTTTTATTCATTTTAAAACATATATGGTAAAAAGAAGAAACACTCACTTAAATGTTATTGGTCCACGCATCTTGTATCATACCCTAACTAAGTGTTGAGGTATCCTAGCGAGCACCTAGTATAAATAGGTTAGCTGGGGCTATTTCTAGGCATCTCACCTCACCTCATCCTTATTTCTAAGTATTTTAGTTATTTTCACATGACTCGCTTACTTTTTTATTAGTCTTACGAATTTTATTTTTCATGTAAGATTCTGTTCTTAATATAATTGTTTTATTCAAAGTTGATTTATGATCTTACTCATGCCGGAATACGCTTACTGTTCTTGATTAATGAATTTGAAGTCTTATTCCGTTCTAATTTTTTTTATAGAAAAACGCTTTATTCTTTCTTATTAGCTTTTATGACCCCATGCACTAGAACAGGTTGAATATGGAGCTGTAAAGATCCTATTAGGGCGAATAATACGTTGTTGGAAAGCTTAGTCAAATCCCTACAATTTCCATGCTGAGAAAAATTTAATAAATTATCTCTAACTTGGTCAGGATTTCCTTGGAAAGTTGTTCGCTAATCCTGCGAATCTTGACCCGTCAGTACTAAAACAATCATATCTTAGGCTACAGAACTCGTAATTGGGAAAACTCAAAAGGCTCGCGAAGCTGACTTAGAGCTACAACTAGAATGTTTACCTAAATCAAAGATTCATCCTTTTTGTAGGACCATCAGATGCCTGAAGTGTTGAGCAACTTACTCCTTTGTGAGCCCCGTTAGAGAACAAGGAATCGTTTCTTTGTGGACAAGTTACTTTATAAGTATAAATAGGCTAGTTGAGGCTGTTGTTAGGCATCTCACCTCATCTCATCCTTATTTCTTAGTATTTTAGTTATTATTCACATGGCTTTCTTACTTTTCTATTTGTCTTACAAATTTTATTTTTCATGTAAGATTTTGTTCTTAATAAGAATTGTTTTTATTCCAAGTTGATTTATGATCTTACTCATGCTTGAATACGCTTACTGTTCTTGACTAATGAATCCGAAGTGTTATTCCGTTCTAATTGTTTTTTTTTATTTATAAAAAAACGCTTTTTTTTCTTTTTAGCTTTGATGATCCCATGCACTGGAAGAGGTTGAATATAGAGCTACAGAAATCCTATTGAGGCGAATAATATGTTGCTGGAAAGCTTACTCATAGCCCAACAACTACAATGTTCAACAGAATTCAATAATTTATCTCTAACTTGGTCAGGATATTCTTGCAAAGTTGTTGTCACTAATTCTTCAAGTCTGGATTGGCATGTACTAAAACAGTTATATCTTAGGTTACAAACTCGGAATTAGACAAACTCAAAAGGCATGTGAAGCTGACTTAGAGCGCTACAACTATCAAGTTTACTTTAATTAAAGATCCATACTTTTTGTAGGACCCTCAAATGCCTGAAGTGTTAAGCAACTCACTCCTTTGTGGGCCCTGTTAGAGAACAAGGAATCGTTTCTTGGTGGACAAGTTTTTATATTAGTATAAATAGGCTAGATGAGGTTATTGTTAGGCATCTCACCTCACCTCATCCTTATTTCTTAGTATTTTAGTTATTTTTCACATGGCTTGCTTACTTTTCTATTAGTCTTACGTAATTTATTTTTTGTGTAAGATTCTATTCTTATTAATAATTGTTTTTATTCAAAGTTGATTTATGATCTTACTTATGCTTGAATACGCTCACTGTTCTTGACAAATGAATTTGAAGTCTTATTATGTTCTAATTGTTTTTTATAGAAAAACGCTTTATGCTTTCTTCTTAGCTTTTATGACCCCTTGCACTAAAACAGGTTGAATATGGAGCTGCATAAATTCTATTGGAGCGAATAATATGTTATTGGAAAGCTTACTAGATGGCCTACAACGTCCATGTTCAGAGAAATTCAATAATTTATCCCTAACTTGGTCACGATTTCCCAGCAAAGTTGTTGTCGCTAATCCTGCGAGTCTTGACTAGCCTGTACTAAAACAATCATATCTCAGGTTACAGAACTCGAAATTAGGAAAACTCAGAAGGCCCGCGAAGCTGACTTTAAGAGCTACAACTATCATGTTTACCTCAATTAAAGATTAATCCTTTTTGTAGGACCCTCAGATGCTTTAAGTGTTTACCCACTTACTCTTTTGTGGGCCCCATTAGAGAACAAGGAATCGTTTCTAGGCGGACTAGTTTGTTTATATGTATAAATAGGCTGGCTGAGGCTATTGTTAGGCATCTCACGTCACCACATTCTTATTTCTTAGTATTTTAGTTATTTTTCCTATGGCTTGCTAAATTTTTCTATTTGTCTTGGGAATTTTATTTTTCATGTGAGATTTTTTTCTTAATAAGAATTGTTTTTATTCCAAGTTGATTTATGATCTTACTCATGCTTGAATACGCTTACTGTTCTTGACTAATGAATCCGAAGTGTTATTCCGTTCTAATTGTTTTTTTTTTATTTATAAAAAAACGCTTTTTTTTCTTTTTAGCTTTGATGATCCCATGCACTGGAAGAGGTTGAATATAGAGCTACAGAAATCCTATTGAGGCGAATAATATGTTGCTGGAAAGCTTACTCATAGCCCAACAACTACAATGTTCAACAGAATTCAATAATTTATCTCTAACTTGGTCAGGATATTCTTGCAAAGTTGTTGTCACTAATTCTTCAAGTCTGGATCGGCATGTACTAAAACAGTTATATCTTAGGTTACAAACTCGGAATTAGACAAACTCAAAAGGCATGTGAAGCTGACTTAGAGCGCTACAACTATCAAGTTTACTTTAATTAAAGATCCATACTTTTTGTAGGACCCTCAAATGCCTGAAGTGTTAAGCAACTCACTCCTTTGTGGGCCCTGTTAGAGAACAAGGAATCGTTTCTTGGTGGACAAGTTTTTATATTAGTATAAATAGGCTAGATGAGGTTATTGTTAGGCATCTCACCTCACCTCATCCTTATTTCTTAGTATTTTAGTTATTTTTCACATGGCTTGCTTACTTTTCTATTAGTCTTACGTAATTTATTTTTTGTGTAAGATTCTATTCTTATTAATAATTGTTTGGCTAAAAAGCACTTTTGGCCCTTGATGTTTCAAGCTTGTGCAAATTCTGCCCCTACTCTATTTTTATCGATGTTTCTACCCCTCATGTTTTCAAACAGTGCACCGTCTACCCCTCCATCGGTCAGACGTTAAAAAACTAACGGAATGAGCTGATGTGGCTTTTTATATATATTTTTTTGACCTGTCACGTGGAAATTACAAATGAAATTGGAAAAAATGGGCAAGAGAGATTCAAACTCAAGGCCTGTAAGTAGCAAAACATGCATTTAACCAGTTCAATTACATACATAATTGATATATACATCAAGCAAATTTAATTTATATCATTTCCTTGATCATCATTAACTTCATATACGCCTCTTCATCTCTCCAATCCACTAAGGGACCTCTCCTGAGAAAGCCTGACTGACGGAGGGGTAGACAGTGCACTGTTTGAAAACATGAGGGGTAGAAACGTCGACAAAAACAGAGTAGGGGCATAATTTGCACAAACTTAAAACTTCAGGGGCCAAAAATGCTTTTTAGCCAAATTGTTTTTATTCAAAGTTGATTTATGATCTTACTTATGCTTGAATACGCTCACTGTTCTTGACAAATGAATTTGAAGTCTTATTATGTTCTAATTTGTTTTTTATAGAAAAACGCTTTATGCTTTCTTCTTAGCTTTTATGACCCCTTGCACTAGAACAGGTTGAATATGGAGCTGCATAAATTCTATTGGAGCGAATAATATGTTATTGGAAAGCTTACTAGATGGCCTACAACGTCCATGTTCAGAGAAATTCAATAATTTATCCCTAACTTGGTCACGATTTCCCAGCAAAGTTGTTGTCGCTAATCCTGCGAGTCTTGACTAGCCTGTACTAAAACAATCATATCTCAGGTTACAGAACTCGAAATTAGGAAAACTCAGAAGGCCCGCGAAGCTGACTTTAAGAGCTACAACTATCATGTTTACCTCAATTAAAGATTAATCCTTTTTGTAGGACCCTCAGATGCTTTAAGTGTTTACCCACTTACTCTTTTGTGGGCCCCATTAGAGAACAAGGAATCGTTTCTAGGCGGACTAGTTTGTTTATATGTATAAATAGGCTGGCTGAGGCTATTGTTAGGCATCTCACGTCACCACATTCTTATTTCTTAGTATTTTAGTTATTTTTCCTATGGCTTGCTAAATTTTTCTATTTGTCTTGGGAATTTTATTTTTCATGTGAGATTTTTTTCTTAATAATAATTGTTTTTATTCAAAGTTGATTTATGATTTTATTCATGCTTGAATACGCTCACGGTTCTTGACTAATGAATTTGAAGTCTTATTCCGTTCTCTAAATTCAGGTTCCCTGTAGGACGAATGTCCTGCGCGATGCTGGGACAACCGGTTCGACAATTGACTAACAGTAACAAAACCAGCAAAATAATAAAGAAGAACACAGGGGATTGATAACCCAGTTCAGTGAAAAACTTTCACCTACGTCTGGAGGGTTTTCACCCAAAGAAAGGGAATCCACTATCTCAAGATTCAGGAATTACAAACACTCATGAACACCACAGTTCATTGTTCACTTCCTAATCTACCCAATGTATTTCTACTTAGTATCTCAACCTAAGTATGAGAGCTCCTCTCATTTTCTCTCAATCACTGCCATAGTGATTGGTAACAAACAATCGACAATCGGATTTTTTAGAATCAAAGAACACATAACACAACTTTGCTTTATAGAATCAATGAGCAAAGTTTGTTCGCAAGTAAACAAGGACAAAGAACAATGAACATCCCTAAAAGTCTTGATCTCTCTCTCAATTATCTCTGGTGGTCTTCATCATTTTATATACTTCAGCAGCAGTAGCATAGGCACTAGGGTTTGCTTGGGCTGAAGTAACAGATTGCAACAGCAAAACAAATCAAAACTGAATCTCTAAAGATATTGTTGCGTTTTTCCCAAGTAAAGATAGAAACAAATCTTTTATCAAAGATTGTTTCAACAAATAACAACCCACAATTAAAACCCTTCCGGTACAGCTACTTGAACCTCAAGTAACTTATAAAAACTTATCTTCATAAGATCTTCAAGGGCCCACAATCACGTTCCAAGCAAAGGACTGATGTCCTATCTTCACGAAATCAGATGCCAAGGCATCTGCTTCGACATCAGGTTGTTTTTGACAAAATGCAAGACAACAAAATAACAACACGTTCTAACTTTTTTATTTATAGAAAAACACTTTATTCTTTCTTCTTAGCGTTTATGACCCCTTGCACTAGAACATGTTGAATATGGAGCTGCATAAATCCTATTGGGGCGAATGATATGTTGTTGGGAAGCTTATTAGATTCCCTACAACTTCCATGTTCAGCGAAATTCAACAATTTATCTCTAACTTGGTCAGGATTTCCTTGCAAAGTGGTTGTCGCTAATCGTGCAAGTCTTGACTCGCCTGTACAAAAACAATCATATCATAGGTTACATAAGTCAGAATTAGGCAAATTCAGAAGGCTTGCGAAACTGACTTAGAGAGTTAAGACTATCATGTTTACCTCAATTAAAGATTCATCCTTTTGGTAGGACCCTTGGATGCTGAAGTGTTTAACCACTTACTCCTTTGTAAAATACTCCTTTGTGAGCCCCTTTAGAGGACAAAGAATCGTTTCTTGGTGGACAAGTTTGTTTATTAGTATATATAGGCTGGTTGAGGCTTTTGTTAGACATCTTACGTCACCGCATCCTTATTTCTTAGTATTTTAGTTATTTTTCCCATTGCTTGATAAACTTTTCTATTAGTCTTAGGAATTTTTTTTTTCATGTGAGATTCTGTTCTTAATAATAATTATTTTTATTCAAAGTTGATTTATGATCTTACTCATGCTTGAATACACTTTATGTTCTTGACTAATGAATTCAAAGTCTTATTCCTTTCTAATTGTTTTATCTAAGCGAGTGGAATCAATAGAAGCGATTATGAATGTTGTTCTTAAAGCTACGTATGTCTCTAACACCGATTGATTATTAGCTTTGAGGATCCTACCACTTTAAATTTTTCTTGTACTTTTAGGATCTGCCACTTAATCTCCTGGAACGTCAGAATTCTTAGTTCCTAACAAGGGATTTAAATGTGGTATTATAAATCCACTCAAATTACATTACCCCTCAAAATAACTCTCAAAATAACTCTACCCAAGAACACTCTTAACTTATAAGCGGTAACATAATAGCTCCTATTGACATCTCCAGCATCAAACTACGCTGTCGATGCTTCAACAGATAATAAGCTAACTAAAATCCTGTTGATGCCACTTTAAATACGGGAGACAATAATTAACGTCAACCAGAAATATTACCACTGTTATAATCTAAGATAAACCCATGTTTTTTTTCCTGTTTTTTTACACCCACGGTGAGTCAAACTAGTTTATACACGGCATTAATAGTTTGGGACCCATACAGGCAAAGTCAAACCAGTTTATTTGGTCCTGAATGGAGCTGAAGGGTTCTGCTCGGAACAACTTGAAGAACACCTGGTTGTTCTGCAAATTAAAACATCACGTAGCAACTATTAACTAAGAATGTGTGGAGAAAAATTAGCCAATATAGCTAATCATACACAATAAAATAAACGAAAAACACATATATATAGCCAGTGTATGTAGTGACTAATGAGTGCAAAAGTAGTTAATCTAAACCATAAGTGAATGTTAAGGATTCTTTCACTGAAATCTAGCTACTTAAACCTAATTTTGATCATCTATTTGTAGTGTTTGGTAAGGATTAGTTACTGTCTATGAAGCACAGACACATGTATGTTATGGAGTGTCCCAATGTGGTACACCGACACGAAACATGTGAGACACTTCTTTGCAGTGTGCTGGGGTCCGAATAAAATTATATTTTTTGCAGCTCAGAAGTCGACACCTCTAGGACACTTATATCTTTCAAAAAAAAAAATTTTAAAAGGAAAACCATGAAAAAAATTGCCAATTTGTTACTTGATGAACCGGAGCTAAAGATTATGGTTTTCAATGATGATGATTAAGAAGTAGATGAAAACCATAAGATAGATTAGCTCTTTTTTTAAGACAAAGTGGTCAGTTTGTAAAATGGATCCTCTGGGTATTTTTTTGTGAAGCTCCATTTTGAAGAGGCTAACTTGTCTTGATGTTGATATATATATATATACATATATATTACATATATATATATATATGTGTGTGTGTGTTTGTTGTCCCCATGTTCTACGTTGTGGAGTTTAGCTGTGTCGGTGTCGGTGTGGTGGGGGAATCGGTGCTTCATAGGTTAGGTTACTACTTACTACAATGAGAACTCTCACGGTCTCAAATGATACTTTTAACATTTATATATAAGGTTGATCTTTTCACATTTATCAATATCTAGCAAATCACTTATGTGCTGATGATAAAGCAAAACAACAATACATATATACTGTTAAAACAAACCATGTGAGAACTGATAAAAACTGCCCAGTGGCCTGCAATTTTGAACTTTCTGATCACAACAAAGAAACATGGAAACGCGAATAAATGGTGACTATGAATCTAAAACAGGCTGAGTCTTAGACAGCTGCAAAATTGACTGACTAACAGTGTTGTTAAATGGCGGCCATGGCGTGGCGGTTTTACGGCGGTCCACCATAAAAAACCCTAATTCTAGAAGCAACAGGCTCTATTCTCCTTTCTCATTCAAACGCTGCTTCTCTCCAACACCTCATCCCTCCCCCATCAAGCTTCCTCCCTCCCTGGCGACTAGTCCGGTGGATTCAGATGACCATCTCCGATGACCTCCCTCCTGCGACCCACATCCAGCGATCCTCTATTTCTTCATTTTTTTTTTCTGTTTCTCCCCTTGACCCTTTCCTTTATCTCTTCATGATTTTAGACCCTGTTTTTATTCTCATATTTTTATATTTAGTTTCCAGTTATTTGTGGTTTACTTTTGTTTCAGTATATGGAATTTAAGCTTGGAACTTTGTATTGACCCTATTCTAACGGATGGCAATGGGTCCAATACCCATTCGGTACCTGCAAAAAATACCCACAATAGGTAGGGTAAAAACCCACTAGATGGGTATGGGTAAATACCCGCAAAAATTAATGGGTACGGGTGCGGGTATGGGCACTATAGTACCCAACCCGCCCCATACCCGCACACATATTATACATATACATACACATAATTAGTAGTATATTTTAATAAACTTAAAGTATAACTTCCTAACTTCTTTTAAAAAATACGTAAGTGAAGTCTTAATATTATATATACAGTTCATAATTATTCTCACTTATTTTTAAAATAAATTATTAACCGACAACTTTAGGAGGTTATTAATAATCTAAATTTATAAATTGAAAGCTTCAACTCTCGCTTATTTTTTTATATAAAATTTATACCTATTCCAATGATTTTACTTCTTAAACATTCGGATGATCGTTTGTATTTTTAATTTATGCTTTTTATTTTATAATAAAATTTATATTTTGATTTTTTAATGAAGAAAGTTAAATTTTCGCTAGCTAAATTGTGGGTAACGGGTACGAGTACAGGCATATAGGTACCCACAGAGTACGGGGACGGGCATTCGGGTTGCTACCCACGCGGGCATGGGGACGGGTACGGGTACTTTTTGAAAACGTGGGTATGGGGATGGGTACTATAGTACCCTACCCAAACCCTACCCATTGCCATCCCTTGGCCTGAGGCTTATTTTGCTGATGAGATTGTATGTCATTATTATGAGGCTTATGTTATTATGTTTTTATGATTCTATCATTTAATTCTTGACTATATTTTTTGTTTCTTTTATTATTATTAGTTCTGATATATATATATATATATATATATATATCACATTAATTTTATTATGGCCGCCATGGCATCCGCATGGCGTTTTTTTGGTTTTATGCCATGGACCACCATCCGCCATTGATAACACTGCTGACTAATCATACACGCACAAGATAATACTTAATATGAGAAATTGGACCTGCTAGGACTAGCAGGAAGCACTTCACCAGTTCATCAGTTTCAATTCATATTACTAGGAAATACTTATAAAACCTGTTCCCACTTTCAGTTTCCCCATCCATTTCCTACCATCTTTAGTACACGATAATGACGCCAGAATTCACGACAATGAAACAAGATATAATTTATTGCAGATTTGCAGGAGCAATCATACAGAGCTTTATTTGTTTTTGTTTTGCACAAAATAACAATCGCTTAACACTTGCTCCCACATTAACTTCCCCATCCATTTACTACATTCTTAATTTATGTAAGAGAAGTCTATTAAGAGATCAGGAAAGGAAGCCATGCCTTGACAGAACCCTATCATGATACCAATGAAGAAAGAATTCCTGAAATTAAACAAGCTGTAATTTCGTGCAGGAATCATCATAAACTTCAGACTTCTATGATTTTAATGTATCTACTTTAGAGCTATTTGTTTTTTGTTTATTTTGGGAGGGGGGGGGGGATGGTATCAAGAAATCATTTTGGTGTAAACAGAACACCCGGTTTCACAAAATATCAGAGCATAAACAAACATATAGATGTGTTTCCCCAAAATCTGAGGGCAATGCTAACAGGGATACATAATGAATATTTTATACAATATGAATACAAGGACCAAAACTGCTGTAATAGTTAATTAATAAAATGTTTGATGAAAGTTGTCTAGGAAGATAAACAAATCAAAAGAGAAAAGACAATGTACCAGTTTGAATTAAGCTTTTTTGTGATTCATAAAACTTATTATAAAAAAACTGCATGTAATGCTGCAAGAATAATAAAAAAGATTTTTGCAGCACTGAATAATAAAAAAAATATTTTTTTTCATGTACGATGCCACTTCCGGTGATAAAGTCGCCGGTTTTCTCTGCAAGGGATGTGCTCCGGCATGGCGGAGGTTCGACCGGAGGTTTTCAAACAAAAGGAAAAAGGGAGCCGGCGACGAATAGACAACGGAAGCAGGATAACACTGTTTTCATCGATGGGATAGGGGATGAAGTGACATATTGGAGCCTGAAGAAGGAGGTGATCCAGTTTGGAAGGGTGCACGGAGTGTACTTACAAAGAAGAAAGAGACAGGGACGGCTACCAGATTTGGAACTATAAGGTTCAAATACAAACATGATGCGGAAAGGGCGATACAGAGCCTGAATGGAGCGATGGTGCAACAATCTTTGCTCTTCATGAACAGGGCAAGGTACAAATTGCAAGATGACAGGACAAGCTGTAGGGACAGAAGTGCGTGGAGGCCAAAGGTGAATGTACACAACAAAACAGCTGCGCAACAGGTGGGGAAACAGATCTGGAGAGTCAAGGAAACGAAGCAGGATGATGGCCAAGGGAGTTCCAACCGAAGTGGACCTGCTGTGTTTCAGTCGACAGAGGAAGATGGCAAAAGGATGGAATGTTTGGCTGTTGCGACACTGAGGGAGGTCTATACTATCGAAGTTATTCAATATTTCCTGTATGCTAATGGCCTGGGGATGATCAAGAGTGGAGATGATGGACATATTGAAAGAGGAGATGGATTTTCTGCTGCAAAAATTTCAGACGGTTGAGCCTTGTACGCCTGCAACGTGTTCAGCGAGTTACCTAGTGTGGGTAAAGATTTTCAACGTACCAGTCAAGGTTTGGGGTTATGAATTCTTTGAGGCAGTGACGGCACAGTTAGGTCGAACAATTTGCAGGGACGATCCAACAAGGGATAGGTAGCGGTTTGATGTTGCGAGAGTTTTATTAGAAGTTAAGAAACCATGGATAGCAGGCAAGGAGATTTGGATACAGGTCGATGACACTTTGAGGAAGGTGTATCTTCTACCGGAATACCCTGGTCCAGTTTGGGGGGAGTTCAGGCGTCGTGCGAGTGATGTACTGCCGAGAGACAGCAGTGATGTTGACAGTGAGTTGCAGGGGCATGAAAACACGTTTTCTGATGATGACGGCGGACAGGAGGAGTATTCCGGCGGGGAGAGAGCAAGCGCAGATTTTCAGGGAAAGGGGTAATGGCAAACAGAGGAGAATCCAGAGGTGGAGTTACGAAATCAGGTTATGGAAAGGAGGAAATTGAGAAGCACAAATGTTTTCAAAATTTAAATTTGCAAAACCTTGCTATTTACGGAATTACGGGCACAAAATTAGCGAAATCAAAGGGTTAGTTGGCAAGGATGGTATTTTGCAAATCATGATTTGTTATATCATGGTTTAATGGGGTGGGCCAAATTCCATTCAACTGTGTGGAGGCAGCACATGGAAGCTGATGTGATAAAAATTCTCATGGCAGAAGGGGTAGGACCGGGCAACAAGAAGTCAACAATCATATTTTGGGGGCCCAAAGATACCTCACAAGTTGAAGATACAGTTCCGGTTATTTTGGATGCATGTCCAACAGAGTTAGTAGAAGAGGTATAAATAAGTGATTTTGCAGTAAGTGATTATGAGCCCGATAGTGTCCAGAAATTGGCCTATGATAATACACCTTTGGCAGCTCGAAAAATCAACGCAAGACAAATTCTGTGGTGGGGCAGAAGAAGCGTCAGCGAGGGAGGCTGCCGAAGGAGAAACCGCTGGTTGTAGACAAGCCAAAGAGAGCACCGGGAAGGCCGAGAAAAACAGAAGAAAATTCCGAAGTAGCGCAGCTAGGCCGATCTGCAACAGCAGGAATTATTGCATGTTGACTTAGATAGCGCAGAAGGAGTGCAGACTCGTGCGCGCCGTGCATATATAAGGAGCTTGCGGTTTGGAAGGTTGTTTGATTTCCCGGAGGAGATAGCGATCCAAGGTTTGGCTTTGCAGTTTGGAAATCGTGGTTGTAGATAAGCATGGAGCGACTTTGGGTGGTAATGAATGTCAGGGGGTTTTTGGCAAAGCAACAATGAGAAGGGCAGTTAAAATGGATTTTGAGGTGAAGTCAGAGGTGATATTGATACAGGAAAAATGGCTTTTGAGAAGGTGATGTTAGAGGTGTTACTGATGCAGGAAACGAAGTTGAACTTAGGACGAGATAACTTTGTGGGGGAGCTGTGGGCTCATGAGTGATGACAATCAGGCATGTTTGAAAGGAATTTAGAGTGCTGATCGTCCTTGGTTGCTTCGTCATTGCAAGGATTTGGTTGGTGTGGATCGTGAAGGGATTGGGGAATTCTTTGCAGAGGAGAGAAGAGGAGTCAGCAGTAGCAATAATTAGGTCAGAAGTGGTTTTGAGGAAAGTTTGTATTCTTGTTGGAAGGGCTATAGTGTTGCTATATTTAGTTTTCAGTATATGGTTGGGTTGGTTCTGGGAAGGTTGAGTTTTTAGGGTGCATGATAGCTCATCTTGGAGCAAGAATCATCAATAATTTAAACCAGTTATCCCAATTACAAACAACCCTCACTACTCTCCTCACACTCTTATTTATATTCTCTCTTCACTCTCTCTAATCTCTAACTAATTCAGAAACTTACCACAGAAGAAAATCATTAAGCAGAAGGGTGGAAAATAAAAATAACACAAACGAATCATATTACACAAGAGAAATCAAGAAGAAGAAAATCATTAATCAAAATGAAATCGAATTAAAAATAGTAAAAAGTAAAAACACCCAATCTTACTTGAAATTTGATCAACCTGGTCAGGGGTAAGCTTAGCAGAGAAGCCACTTGCAGCAGACTTGTAACTATACAACAAAGCCTCCTTCGCAGTCTCCTCACTGCAATCAATGATCATCAATCATTACCGAAACCGAGAATTTTGACTTGATTTTCTCAGGAAACAAACGGGATTATGAGAGAGAATCACGGACCTGCCCAGGACTGCGGAGAGGGTTCGGATGTGGTAAGCCTCAGGTTCCTCGTCCTGGGGTTTCTCGGTGTAGACGATGTGAACCGCAGGAGCCGAAGAAGAAGACGTGTTAGCGTTCGAATCGAGGGGTTTCGCTGCGGAATCAGACATGGCGATGCAAATCAATGGAACGAGTACCAAAATCAAGAGGAACAAGGATTGAGCTTGAGAGGGTTTGAGGGACATATGCGTCATCATGTCTTGATTTTATAAGAAATACCTAACAATGAAACAAATGGACAACACGGATACACGGTTTTTGACTTTATTCCCATTTCAAAGCTGGGGTACTATGGGAATATACTTTACTTAAACAAGACAAGAAGCCACATTTGTCTTGCAAACAATATTTTGGAAAAAAAAACAATACTTTTTTACATATATCGTCTTCAAGATGGTGCGTCAAGCTCGGGCTCTTTGGTTGCTCATTGCTCATGTTCTCGATCGTTCAAATCCTCCTCTGACGGAGTGTTAGGTGAGATAGATCCCTCCTAGGCCAGACTTTGTTTCTATTAATACTAACGACACCTCTATTGGGAACCCAAGTCCCTCTGGTTTCGGGGGTGTTGTGCTTTCAGCGGAGGGTAGTTGGATTTTTAGGTTTGCTGGTTACGCAGGTGTTTGTGACAGCCTTCGTGTAGAGCTTTTGGCAATTCTCAGGCTTGACTCTATGTTGGAAGCATGGTTATTGGAGAGTCGAGTTATTCACGGATACCATGCTTACCATGAGTCTTCTTCTTCTTTTAGATCACCATGTAACTTGATCAAGTCATCGAAGGTCAAGGATTGTGAGCACATTGATTTCATCAGCTCTATCTTATACAACTTGAGATGAATTTTCTTTGCTAGATTTGTAAGCATCTCATAAGTGTGTATGAATTTCTCTTTATGAGTGAATTTGTAATCCCTTGTCCTTGAAGAGGTATGGTAAAAGAATACTTGTAAATTTCAGAAGATGCATGAGCAAATAATACTTGTTTGTGCCTAGAGAGGCATGGTAAAAGAATACTAAGTTGTTCGTGGAGAGGCCTGGGAAAAGAATACTCGGGTGTTCCTGAAGAGGCATGTTAAAAGAATACTATAAGTAGAAGTCCTTCATACTTGATAGTGGAAATCTTGGTGGTTGCCAAGGGCTGGTCGTAACCCTCCGATTTTGGGTGAACCAGGATAAATTATGTGTGCGCATTGTTTGTTGTAAGACCCATATTTTTATTATTATTATTATTATTGAAATTCTAGCAAGTGTAGGACGGATGTTCTACCAGATGTCTATGACATCTTGGGTCTATGACATCTTGTACAATATTACACAAATCACAATAAATATTGCAGCAAGATAAAAGACTGAAAAGATAAAATCACACACGAGATTGTTAACCCAGTTCGGTGCAATACCACCTACGTCTGGAGGGTTTTCACCCAAGAGAGATAATCCACTATTATAGAGAAATTGTACACAAAAGGTCTCACGGGAACTGCCCCAGTTCAACTACCTTTTCTACCTAACTCTACCCGTGGAATATTACTTAGGTCTCCCCCCAAGTATGAGAACTCCCTCTCACTCTCTCTCACAATCACTGCCACAGTGATTGAACTCAAGTACGAGTTACAAAGACAGATCTCAAGATCACACAGTAAACACTCAACTCTTAGCTCACAACAATTGCATAAAGCTGCTAAGAGTACAAGAACAGTATGAACTCAATAAAAACCCTAATACAATGATACGTTCCACACCTAGAGCCTAGGTCTTGGGTCTTCATATATAGTCTTCCAGGCCTTGTCTTCATTGGGCTTGAAAGATCACACGGTCCATACACAGAATCAGGAAGTTGTTATTAGAAACAACCAATTAACAAATCTGCACATGATCCTCGGCCAATCATTAATTCAGCATATTCTAACTTCCATAAATAGCTCCAAATCAAACCCTCTTGAACCAGGTTTATTTACACACAGAATATTCCTTGACGGTGCACAGAAGCTTCCAGCAAAAACCTAACTTGAATGCAAAGCTTCACAGATAACCAAATAACCAACTCACAGCAGATACTCGGGGACAGATGTCATAGACTAGATGTTACAACATCGGGTCTGACAAGTTGGCACATACATACTTAGCTAAAATGCAGACAACCAAACAAAGGAACAACAACAATTATTATTATTATTATTATTATTATTATTATTATTATTATTATTATTATTATTATTATTATTATTATTATGACTCACGCTTAGGTTTCTATCTAATTTAGATGAATAACAATTTTTATCTAATAGCACTTTAATGAAAACTAAGCTTCTCATTTAATTTGAATTCCATGATATATTCTTTTGAACAAAGTACTTCAACGTCCTTCTAAAGGAAAAAGATTCAGAATTCGCAAGACTGTCTGACACGCATAAAACTCAAGTCAAGGCACATTTGCTCCTGACCGTCCAATGCCAGCTCATCATTCAGAAAGGTTGAAGACAAAATTCTAGGCGCCAATGACATATTCAGAACTCAACCATTTGTTAAGGATTCAAAAATAGATCACGTGAAAATTTTCTCTTTCCTTAAAGTGCGCTGACCAACGAGGGAAAAGGACAACGCGTCAACATCAAACTTCCATTTTGTCTCATTTTTTAAGAGTAGCCCAAGTCTATTGCCACCTACTAGCTGACAAACATCACCTTTTCATCTAAAGGATAGACTTTAACAGTAGCATGCATTTAATGCATCTACCAACCGAAGCCATTTGAATCAACAGACATATTTCATCTCTCAACGGCTAGAACAATGGTTGGATTTGTCTCACAACGGCTACAACCCTAGCAAGAGAGTATTTAAGGCAAAGCTGAAGAATGAAGCATAGAGAGAATCAACGCTGAAACAACAAGAACTCAAAGCATTCAATTCTACATTCTTCAAAGCATTCAGAGCTCCAAAAGCTCAAAGCAGAAACATTCCTAAGTGTCAAACTTACCCACCATTTATGCAAAGTGAAAGAGAGAACCAACAACCTTAAAGAGTCGAATCTCTTCATTTAATTCTCTCTTAGATTTAGAACTCTTGAGTGATCCAAAGTCAAATCTGTATCAAAACACTTAGAGTTCTAGTGCCATAAATTCTCTACCATAACTCTTGTAAGAAGAGGAACCTTGTAGTGTTAAACGATCTTGAAAAGATTGTAGGAGAAGTCATGTACAATACTTGTAGGAGAAGTCCTGTAGAATACTTGGAGAAGTCTTGGAGAATACTTGTGGGAGAAGTCCTTGAGAATACTTGTATTGGAGAAGTCCTTGAAACTTACTAGTGAAAATCTTGGTGGTGGCCAAGTATTGGACGTAGCCCAATCGTTTAAGGGTGAACCACTATAAATCTGTGTGTGTTGATCGTCTGCTAAACTCTGTTTATTATTCCGCTGCACTAAACCGTTTACGAAAATTTTCAAGAATTAATATTCTTTTTGGAAACCAAGTTTTAAAAAGTGTTTTAAAAGTACACAATTCAAACCCTCCCCTTTCTTGTTTTATTTACTTACATCTCAATTGGCATCAGAGCATAGTCTCTAGAACTAATATCTTAACAAGTGTAGAGTAAAGATCCATGGCAGAAGATCTAGCTATCGCTACGGGTTCATCCACCAACAAACCTCCCTTCTTTGATGGAACTGAGTATCCTTACTGGAAAACTCATATGCAACTATTCATTGATTCCTCAAACTATAAGTTTTGGGACATCATTAAACATTGTCCACAAAGACGATGCTGGAGAACCTAACCAGAAAGATCAGCTGACAGAAGCACAACGCAAAGACTACCAATTCAATGCCAAAGTAAAACTATTTCTTCTATGTGCATTGAGTAAAGCTCAACTGGACAAAGTTGATGGGCTGACAACAGCTAAAGAAGTATGGGATGCTCTAGGAGTTGCAAATGAAGGCACAACAAATTTAAGACAAGATAAAGTTAGTCTGCTTGTAGCTGAGTATGAAACCTTCAAGATGAAAGAGAATGAAAGCATTGATGACATGTTTGGAAGGTTCCAAACCATTGTCAATGGTCTTAGGAATATCGATCGAAAATATGAAAATATTGAAGATTGAAGATTGAAGATTGAAGATTGAAGATGTGAACCAGTATTGTACAGGACCCAAGGTCACTTCTATTCAAAAGGCTAAGGACCCAAAGTCACTGTTATTCACTGGACGTAGCCTAATCGTTTAAGGGTGAACCAGTATAAATATGTGTGTGTTGATCGTCTTTTAAACTCTGTTTATTATTCTGCTGCACTAAACCATTTACGAAAAGTTTTCAAGAACTAATATTCTTTTCGAAAACCAAGTTTTAAAAAGTGTTTTAAAAGTACACAATTCAAACCCCCCTTTCTGGTGTTATTTACTTGCATCTCAGGTTTGAGGGTTTATCACCTAGTGGGCTTAAAAGGGGGAGTTAAGTGATTAGCGAACTATGATCGTGGGTAGGCCTCGTGTCGGTGAAGGACAGAGAACTTGTCGACGCATAAGACACTCCTTATTGCAGAGTTACAAACATCAGGTGGGATGGACCGTAGTGACAGGTGGGTCACAAAAGTGCGAATGGCACTCGTTACTCGTGGAAGTAACCTGAAATCATATTGCCTTAGGGCACAACTAGAGATTGAGACTGGAGTTAGAGACATATCTTAGGAGGACGATCCATTGTTTGACTAACTTTGATGCATTCATGCATACATTTCCTTCAGGGTTGAACAAGCGAAAAGTGGTTCAAACCGGTTTCACCTAGGTCTTGATATGAGATCAGGCCTGAACCTTTGGAATGCAATAGTGTTTCCGGCATATGCAACCAGAACGGTCGATAGGTGGTTCGAATTGATTATAGGGTGTCGATAAATGGCTCGCACCACTTGCTATGTCTGGTACCCGTCGCTAGTTGGGGAGACGTAAAACATTTATCCAGATAATCTTTTGAGCTTACATTGCACTAGCACACATGCAACTAACTTATAATGTTGTTGTCGTGTTTGAGGTTGTGGTGGGATAACATATTTTTGGCTATGTCACATGCTCCTATCCGAATGTTTGACTGATCTCATTTATTAATGCTCTCCTATTGTATATATATGACCTGTTATCATGTATTATATCATTTGTTGGGAAGTTGATCCTTGCATGCCATGTTTGTTCTGTTTGTGTTTAGGCGGTCAGAAAATTTCCAGATGCTTGAGAGCAGGACTAGGTTCATGAGAATTGATGGAGATGAGTTCGTGGCTTTTTGTGTGGTTCTCCGCTATTGGAAATCACAAGAATAGTCGTTGTAGGGGTCTGCGGGACCATTTTCAACTGACTATTGTTGAAAACCTATGTAATTCGAAGGCTTAAACTACTTTGGAAAATTAACTATTTGGAACTCGCCTTTGGGCATTATGTATGCATGTTCGGGTTGGGATATGTTGTATATAAATATGTATGCATGTCACGTTTTGAACATGGCAGATAACTTATTTATATTTCAAAAAATGAATTTAGTTGCATCTTTAGGACAAGTTGCATAGTCATTTAAGATGGGTCGCTGCATTAACTCCCTGAAACTTTGGATGTTACATTGTTGTATCAGAGCTTTGGTTGAAATTACCAGAGCTTGTTGGGGAACATGTCTTCTGTGCTAGGTTGTGTGAACTCTGTAAGACCCTGAATTAAATAACTAGACTATTGATTTATTTTCGATTTATTAATTTAATTGAGTGTTTATATTCTATTTTTTTTTATGTTTGTTTATGGCAAGTGTTCCATTACGAAACTTTTGACTGTAAGATCGATAGGTTTTGCTTTCCGGAAATCCGATAAAGTTATACTTTATCTCCGCAGGGACTTAAGCGAGACCCTGAACTGTGTTCGAAGCTCCTTTTGGAGTTTTGTCCGCGTTGTTTTAATCCTTTCATCTCTATAAATCTTTTCCGTGAATGAAGTTTTCTCATTCGGAGAATATTTCCTTAATTATTTTTGTGTCAGATTTTGGAGCAGGTCGTTTCCAAAATATTTTCTCCTCAAATGATAATAATTATTATTGTCATTTTTCCTATAATTTATACTTAGCTTATACGCATAATATGACGACGTCATATTTGTTCTAATTGTCTCACAATTATTCTTTAGCTCAATTTCTACTCATTTCTTGGTTCATGGATCATTTTATTTTGCTCAAAGTGATTCAAATTTATATTTTATCATTTCTTAGAGTTCCCCATAATTTTTAATATAATAATATATCACTCTTATATTTTTATCTTAACTCTATGAGTTAAATCCTCTAGTGTCTAAACAAATCTGTACCGACTTACAAAATATCTTCTCAAAATATCTTTACAAAATATCTATCCATCCTTATCCCTCCACTAATCCGTTCTTATCCCTCTCATTCTCGTCCACTCTCTTTCTCACTTTTGACTTTTCCTTCTGTCTCTTCTTAATATCTTTCTTTCTTCTTCTTCTGCAGACTTCTCTTTTTCTTCTTCCCTTCTATTCTTTTATTCCTTGCAACACTTCTTCCTTCTTCCATTTCTTTTGAAGCACCCACACCACCATGGTACCTCTCACTCACGTCCCCTTCTCCCTCTCCACGAGATGCCACCGCTGGCCACCATCACCATTTCTTCTTCCTCTCAACATCACCTCCTTCCTTTCTCATGGCTGAACACACCACCATGTTCTCCTTCCTCTCACCATGGACGAACCACCATGGCAGCACCCCAACCATCATCTTCTTCTCCATTCACTTGCAGCAGCTACACAACTCCATCCCCATCACCATGCTTCTTATCTTCCACCATGAAACAACCATGGAAGCCAACCACCTCCATGGCCACTCCTCTTTTCTCATGGCCGAGTGCCACAACCACCACGCATACAAGCTCCAGCAAAGGTCACTTCTCCAACCACCATGGACGGCCACACCTACAACACGCACAACCATGCCTCCTGCCTTCATGAGCAAGCCGCCAACACTCCTTCCTCTCACGTGAAGGCCACCAACGTTAGCCATCACCACCGCTGGTCACAGCAACCACCACCGTCCAGCTGAGAACACCATGGCGAAGCTCCATGAACAAAAACAGAGGAAGCAAGACGAAGAACAGAGGAGGACGACATCGCCGACACCGCCGACATCGTCAACTTCGGCCGTCGATTCCGGTGTACTCGGACCTTCGCTCACAGCGAGGTTAGTACCGTTGGAACCCTTGCGGCGTCCACAACAAAACCCATATTCCGGATCGTCGTTCCGCCGCTGCCGCCGCTGCCGCCTTCGGGAGCTCTTTCCGGTCAACTCCGGTGACCGATGGAAAAACGGAGGATACTGCTACGATCCTTGCCGTGAGGAGAGCAAACCACTATTTTCAATTTCATATTTTGGTCATTTTATTCGACGACCCCGACGACCGCCGTCGACCTTCGGCTGAACTTTCTGGGCAAACCGTCGACTCTTTGGGGAAACGGACAGCGCCGTTGAGTTCCTGGCCGCGAAAGGGTGAAGGAACAACCTTCCTTTGTGTCTCCGGCGACAATCCCTCCGTCAACCCCGTGAGTCGCAACTTTCTCTAACGACCCTTCGCCGACAAGTTTCCGAAACTTTATTTTCGTAAGCCTTCAACTCTTGTATATGTTTTAGACTCGAGTAAGCAAGTTTTAAAGAAAAATAAATATTTTCATTGTTATTGTGAAAATTGAAGTTTAACAGTTGATTAGGGAGGAGTTGCGATTTGCTTTACAAAATGATTTAAATTTCAAAAGAGATATGTACTCTATTATTTTGTTGTAACTGTTGACTGAGAAAGAGTCGTTTAAATTGCGTGTGCTTCGGGTCAATTGTCTAAAGCCGTTGTTAAGACCTTGAGTTAGTGGGTTAACTTAGTTAGTGATTTCGTTAAGTGTACTTATGAAGAGTACGAATAACGAGAGCGCTTGGCGACGAAGCCAAATAATAAAAGGAAGCAAGACGACACGGGAAAACAAAGATGTGATCGAAATGAAGTCACCGTTTAGGAAGAAAATTGGCTAAGATAAGGGTAACTCAGTTTTAGCGCGTCTTTGAGTCTTGCCTACTTTTATCGCACTGCGTGCATTTGAGATGAAGATGTTTATATTGATTGTCATTGGATTATGATTATTATGCTTGCAATGTTGTATGCTTGCTTATATTGACTGTTTCTGAGGCTGGTGCCAAATGTTTTCTGAAGGCTTCGGCCGAGTGAACTTATTGAGACGTGTGTCTCCGTTTTCTGAGAGGCTTCGACCGTTTACTGGTTTCTATCATTACTGCTTCCTAGTGGATAGAACATGTGGTTACTTTGGATTGGTCCTTGGTTGGGCTTAGTTGTTGACTGACTTGGCATATATGGCTTAAGTATAAGTGGCGATGAGGAGGTGTGTCCTATCATTGTCCCGTCTTGTGTGACGATTAAGTGGCGATGAGGAGGTGTGTCCTATCATTGTCCCGTCTTGTGAGACGCTATAAGTGGCGATGAGGAGGTGTGTCCTATCATTGTCCCGTCTTGTGAGACGCTAAGTGGCGATCAGGAGGTGTGTCCTATGATTGTCCCGTCTTGTGAGACGCTAAGTGGCGATCAGGAGGTGTGTCCTATGATTGTCCCGTCATGTATGACGTTATAAGTGGCGATGAGGTGGGGTTTGGTCCCGCGTGATTGTCCCGTCCTTCGAGACGTTATAAAGTGGCGATGATGTGAGGTGTGGTCCCGCGTGATTGTCCCATCTTGCGAGATGTTCTAAAGTGGCGATGAGGTGGGGTGTGGTCCCGCGTGATTGTCCCGTCTTTCGGGGCGTTATCAAGTGGTAGTGGAGTGGATATTTTCACATGACTATCACGTCCTTCGAGGCGTTACTTAGTGAGAGTGGAGTGGATATTTTCACAGGACTGTCCCGTCTTGCGAGACGTTAGATATTGTTGAGGATTGTCGATATCTGATTTGACGTTATATTGATGAAGTTTTTGATATCTGGTTTGATGTTATATTGTTGAAGTCGTTGATATATGGTTTGATGTGATATTGTTGGGGTTGTTGACATCTGATTAGATGATATAGATTGAGGTTGTTGTTATTTGATTTGATGTTATATTGTTGAGATTATTGTCATATGATTTGATTATATACTGTGAAGGTTGTGGATATCTGAGCTGTTATATGCTGTCAAGTTGATGTCTGAATAAATTTTACATTGTTAAGTTGTTGATATCTGAATTAACATATATGTTGTTAAGTTGTTGATATCTGAGTATAAATATTGTTGAGGTTGTTGATAGTTGATTTAAATCTATATTGTTGAATATATGTCGTCATCTATCTTGAATTAAGTTGCTAGTTTATGTGCCATGATATGCACTTAAATTTGAATAGCATGCTTTTCCCTTTGCTACATGGTAATTGCATGGAGTTAACCCTTTCTATTTGCTACTTGTTGTTTGGGCGCTTAACGCAATTAGGCGATGGAGAATCTTCGATGGAGCTTGACCTTCGTACGAGTCGGAGAGGAGAACTTGAAGAACTGTGGGAGACTTGAAGAATAGAGTCGGGTGTAGAGTTAGAGCCTTGAGTTAGAGAGCTAACCATTATTGGTTTAAGCT
The DNA here is from genome assembly GCF_012489685.1 of Lotus japonicus. Lineage (NCBI taxonomy): Eukaryota > Viridiplantae > Streptophyta > Magnoliopsida > Fabales > Fabaceae > Lotus > Lotus japonicus. The sequence continues at coordinate 29,592,336 of NC_080045.1, read as the reverse complement.
TGCATCACGATTTTAGAAATTTATATTTGGGGTTTTGGGTACTTGCCTTGTTCAAGGCTTGATGTAAATCCCTTTGTAGTTGGGAGTATGTATGACATGTTTTGGAAATACATTTGAAAAGAAAAAAATATACTCGTGTTTATACATTCTTTTGGAAAATATTGCATATTTACTTTAATAGGTTACTAAAGTGACACCCGAAATTCGGGGCGTTACAAACTCTGTAATCGATCAATTGGGTGTTGATCGATTGACTGAGTATTGATTGATAAGTTGTTTGAAAGATTTCCTTTTGTGTGAAGCGATTCTCACTTGCTTTGTTTGAAGTCGTTCCTTGATCATGAAACCGTATGCATTTTATGACGTACAATTTCTTGATTTGGTACTAACCGTTTGTTCAGGAGAGCATGGAGAACACAAACCAGCTAGCGGAAGCGATGGCCACTTTGGCGCAAGCGATGACGAATCAAGCTGCAGATGGGATATTGAATACTGGTGGAGAAGCGCCAGAGCAATGATGGAGGCCAATCATGAGGTGGTGAACTGAAACACTTTTCAAGCCGCCTTTCTGGAAAAGTACTTCCCTACGAGTTCTCGTGATGAGAAAGAAGCACAATTCTTGACTCTTCGTCAAGGAGGTATGTCTGTGCCGGAGTTTACTGTCAAGTTGGAGTCACTAACAAAACATTTTCAGTTCTTCCACAATGGAGTGGATGAGCGTTATATGTGCAAGAGGTTTGTGAATGGACTTGGACCAGACATTGAAGACTCGGTGAGGCCGTTGGGAGGCACTAGTAGAGCAGGCGACAACAAAAGGACCAACCGATCGAACACCGTTGGGGGACCGATGTCGTCGAACTTCCAAAGCCAATCAGTAAAAGGAAAGACGCATCATAAGAAACCATATCAACACCCCATGGATATGAGCTTCGCACCGGGGCAGTACAGACCCATGACTGCTGTGGCGGGAGGAACGAGAGGCCAATCTACCAACAGTGAAGTGACGTGTTTCAAATGTGTTAAGTTCAAACGCATCATAACGTTTTTTTTAATCTTATTTTGATTATAACAATTTTATAGTAAGAATTTTCGCTGAAAATTGAACTTACCACTACACTTGAATTTCAGGAGAAACTCGAGTAAAGGCTATCTTCAACGTTCTATCATTTCAAAAAGGAAAATGTCGCAGATAGAAGAAGACTTTAGAAGTTGCAAAACAGTTCTGCAGAAGAGAACTAACTCTTATTCTAGCCTCTAATGTCTGACCGTTCAATGCCACGTCATCAGTCAAATTTATAGAAGGCAATATTTTGAGCCCCAAAAGTTATAGTTTGATTACAAACAGTTGCCCAAACATTCAAATCAAAAGGCAACTATTTGACTGATTTTCAAACTAGATCAAGTGAAGATAATTTCCCTCAGCTAAACGAACGCTGACCCACGAGGAAAAGTACAAGCCATCAACATCAAATTGCCAAATTGTCTCATGTCTGAAAAGTAGCCCAAAGTCTATCACCACCTACTAGCTAACAAATAGCATCTTTATAGCTAAAGGATAGACTTGCTTCTGAATCCGCATTTAATGAAGCTACCAACCAAAGCCATTTGAATCAACGCTCTGATCTTACTTCACAACGGCTAAAGCAACGGTTGGATCTCATCTCTCAACGTCTACAACACTAGCAAGCAAGTACTTAAGACACTCTTGAAGATCTAAAGAAAGAGAGAATTAATTCAGAGAATACAAGCATTCAATCATTCATTCCAAACTTCTCAAAAACATTCAAAGCTCAAGCAGAAATTCTTAAGTGTCAAACACAAGCCATTACTTCTGCAAGTGAAAGAGAAAACCTCGTACCTTAAAAGAGTCAAATCTCTTTATTCTCTTCACACTTACGTTAGAACTCATAAGTGATCCAAAGTCAAATCTGAACCCAAACACTTAGAGTTCCAGTGCCATAAATTCTCTACCTCCACTCTTGAAAGAAGAGAAACCCTGTAGAGTGATTTAAATCTTTGTAAGATTTTGGAGAAGTCCTGAACAATAATTGTAGGAGGAGTCCTGTAGAATACTTGGAGAAGTCCGTGATAATACTTGGAGAAGTCCGTGATAATACTTGGAGAAGTCCTGTCAAATACTTGTATTGGAGAAGTCCTTGATACTTGCTAGTGAAAATCTTGGTGGTGGCCAAGTACTGGACGTAGCCCAATCGTTTAGGGTGAACCGGTATAAATCTCTGTGTGCTGATCGTTCCATCTTACTTACTGTTTTACTTCCGCTGCACTGAACAGTTTACGAAAAATCATACTTAAACGTTTCTTAAAAGAACTAATATTCTTTTCATAAGACAAAGTTTTTAAAACGTAAATTTCAAGTACACAATTAAAACCCTCCTTTCTTGTGTTACTTACTTGCATATCAAAATGTGGTGAGACTGGACACTATTATTCCACCTGTCCAAAGGGGATCCCAAGATGTTTCAACTCTAACCAACCGGGACACTTCGCCAAGAATTGCAAGGCTCTCTGTAACATCCCATTTTTCTCCTACTAAATTAATAAGGTATTATTATTATTATTATTATTATTATTATTATTATTATTATCATTATTATTATTATCCCACTGGGTTTTGCCTAGCAAGGTTTTAATGAGGCTCTATCTTGGGATTTTGTTTATGCCATTCTGTGGGATGGTGGTGGGATTATTTTTTAATCGGCCAGCTTTTTCATAGGTCGTTCGAGTTCAGTTTAGATTGTATTTGGTTCTCGCCTTGAGTTGCTATTGACTCAAGCACTTCTATTAATAATATACATTTCATTTTCAAAAAAAAATAATTGTGTAGAAATATTTAATACATTGAGTATAGGAGATAAAATTTTATTGGAGGTATTATCAAACAATAAAGAAGTTTAGAGTATGGGAATATACTTGTGTGTGGTTATAAAATTAATCAAGAGAATTTGTGTGTTAATCATTTTAGGTGAAATTGGAATTTTAAACTAGTTAAATTATCTCCTAACTAATATATTTCTTTTTATAACTCTAAAAAACCAAGGTAATTAAATTTTAGGCCTAAAGAATTCTTAAACTATACTTTAAGGACCCCTGGGCAATGTTAGAATCACCTAAGGGTGATAATCAAGAACATGGTAGCACTTGATGAAGGTGATGACTCACCATGCTTGCTACTCATTCCTCTCTCCCTGTCCCACATTAAGCTTCTTCTTTCTTCTGGAACGTGTAACCTGCAGCTACCAGTTTCCTTCCCTTGGTGACTTACAATTACCTTCTTGCTCCCAATTCATCTATAAATAGGTGAGCTTAGTTCAAAGACTCCTCACACCTTCACTCCTCTTCAATTCCCCTCCATCTCTACGCTGCTCTGTTTCAGTTCCCCTTCAGATGCTCTCTCTCTCTCGCTGACTCTGTCTCTCTGTCTGCCTCTGTCTCTATGTCTGCCTGCCTGCCTGTCTGTCTGTCTGTCTGTTTGTCTGTCTGTCTCTCTCTCTCTTTTCTCTCTCTCTCTCTCTCTCTCTCTCTCTCTCTCTCTCTCTCTCTCTCTCTCTCTCTCTCTCTCCTTTCCCCTATTTCAAAGTCAAGAAGGTCTCCCCATGGAAACCATCACTATCCTCAAACACCACCAATTTGTCCCTCTTCGAAATTCCCCAAAAAATCGACCAAAGCCCTCTAAAAACTTGATAATCGTGTTTCTGGAGGTTCAAATATGAATTATGGAAATTTTGGTTCAATTCTGGGCATGTTTGAGTCATTTCTGGGTTGTTGTTCTTCAGCTCCAGTGTGAGCTTAAAGAGCCGGCATGCTGGCTGGAAAATTATTATCTTCAAACGTGTTTTTCAACCTCGTCCGAACTCCGATTTAGACGATTCTAAAAGATACGTTCTTCTGGAAGTGAGGAGAAGCCGACACTATTCCCAGCTCCGACCACCGCGACACCTTTTCCGTCTCCGCTCACCTTCTCCAGCGAGTCCTTAATCGGAAAATTCATAACTTGCCCATAATTTCCCCAGAACGTGGTTTCCGTAAGTTCTTGACTCCTAAGCTTGTTTCTGACCTCTAATCTTCAAAGTTCTAAAAGGAAAGTGATAGAAATAAGAAAAAAGTGATTTTGAGCAATAAACCAATATTATTTCACTTTGAATTGAGCATAAACTAAGCTTAGAGGAAGATTTAGGATTTGAGCCGATAATAAACGTGATAAGGAAAAATATGAAAAAATTGATTTTGAAGTTAGATTTTTTAAAAGTTGAAAAGTGATTTTTGAGAAATGCTTTTCCAAAGAAAATAACTTTTGGACCCTTAATTAGGAGGAATACTAACATGACCTAAGGAATATGGAAGAAGTTCATAATTTAAAGATCAATTGATGAGTAAATTATACACCTTGGAAAACAAGCTTGGATTGAAGATTGAGATCTCAATAGTAAATGTTCTTCAATGGAACTTATGACTTTGGTTGGACCATTGATGACCTTATGAGACTATGAGACTTTGATGGACTCCGCGGACTTCGACTTGGACTTAAAATTAAGCAAGAAGACTTAACTGATTTCTGAACTTGCTTTAAAAAGAATCTATGAAACTGTCTTGAGAAGGAAAGGTTCTAAATAGGGTATCCCATTTCCTAAAGACTCAGGTGGAGAGTCTTAGACATTGTTGTTCAGGAAGGAGTCCTGAACGTTGTGGACTAGGATATATTCCTAGTGGATGTGAAATCAGAGGATGGGGTATTCACGTGTTGTGAAACATGCATTATTTACATTGGCCTCGGTCAGATGGACGAGGTGTTGGTCAGAAAGACAGTTGATCCCAACTTGGACTGTCTTGGTCGGGTCGTACCATTGGGTGAAGCTGAGAGATCTAAGGGTACCGAGCGTGAGGTATGTGGTCTTTGGGTTTGGCTAGGTGGGATTCTCCGAAAGCTGTTTTAGGTTTATCCCATCGTGAGCCTAGTCATTCCGCAGGCCCCTGATGATCAAAATGGTCGGTCAAGAGGGGTTTGATGAGCGATTCCGAACTTTAGTCCCGACGACTTTCCGAGGAGACAAGATGAGTTGTTCCCCATATGGGCCCACATGCATAACATTTTTGCATTGCATACGATGATTGTTTGATGTGAAGCTCATTTACATTATGTTATTCTCTTGCGTGATTGTGTTGGATTGCTTCTCACCCCTCTGTTGTTTGTTTTGTTGTTTTTCTCCTCTTTTATTAGGAAACAAGTCTTGAAGATTGATACTAGGCTATTGAGTGGCGCGAGAAAAACTCTGGGTGTAGATCGATTTACGAGCACTGAAGCTATTAAGCCATGGTGGCTATCGGTGGGTAGGAGCTTAGGACTCAGGAGCACGCTTTTGTACTTGGAGACTACTAAGCCTTGATGTTTTGGTTAAATAAAGAAAAGTTTTGAAATTTTTGCCAAGTAGCATCACAATAAACTCAATTTTGTATCACAAGTTTGAGCGTCATAATTAGGTGGTATCAGAGGCGTTCGGTCCACATCAGACTGAGGGTCGCAAATAGAAATTAGAGTCTATCTGACATGGCTTAGTATTGTGTACCCATCACATAATTTTGTAACTTTTGATTGCCTTGGAATTGAGTTATAGGACCTGATCAACCTTGTAACTACTCCAGCATGATAAAGTCCCAAAATATCTGATAATGTGGATGTCAATAATAAGTTTGGGTTGGGAGTTATGGGTTTAGTAAGGTTCTGTCGCGTAGTTTGTACGCATATTGATTTCCTTTGGAGAATGAAAATATTTTTAATAAAAGCTTGCTACTTGGTACTTAAAGTGTTTAAGATAGTCACTTCTTGAGAAATACCATGTAGGGTAAGGTAATGGAAATCATCAAGAATACAAAGATATCTCTTAATGAAGGGTAAAAGTTGTTTAGAGTTACCTTGTCTAGCGGAATAAAAAATAGTGGTGTCATGTTTGGGCTTGTGGGATTACGTGCCAAAAGTACAGTGTGATACAAATATGGCACTGAGGAAGTGTTATGGAACTTGAGGAACATCTTAGGGTTGTTCTGTAAATTCTAGATCGATATGCACTTCCTGTTGAGGACTGGTGGAAGATGAGAATTTCAAATCCACTCAGTCCATTCTAGCTAATGGTCCTCTGTTAGTCAGCCTTAAGTATAGACTGAATAGAGTGATCCTTGCAATGTACTTGACCTTACTCTTTCTCAAGTGCTGACGGTGACCCTCTTCCTATATGATATATCTAAAGTGTTGAGTATTTTGTGTTGTTAAAGATTCTCTAAGTATTGGCTGCATTTTGTCTAAGTTAAGTGATGTGCTTAATGGTGTGACAAACAACATTGTCTGTGTCTGTTGTGCAACCTCATGTTCGGAGCATCTGGTAGGACATTGTGGTTAAGGTTGCTGGAAGTGTTTACGTGGTTCACGTTTTGATTTTAATTGTGAAGATTCGTCGGTGCCTTACTCTGTATCATTAGCTGGACATATCATCTATGTTTATTTGAATTAACCTATTCAGGGAATAGGGTTAATTAGTGTAGACCAATTTAAATGTTGTTTTGGTCTTATTGTGGAGAAAATCTTTTTGAAGTTTCGCTGCCACTTTGCTACATGGACTCCTTGATGCTCAAGCCCATTGAAGACCTCACCCGTGGAGCATCTATTTAAAGTTCTGAAGATACCCTAGCTGATTACGAGAGAGGTTTGATAAAGTGTTAGTTGTTTTCAGGGTTTTCTTTGAGAGTTCATTGTGTGTGTTTTGTAATCAACTCAGGTGCTTCCATTGATCAAATAAGCACAGAGTTGTTGTGTTTCGTTGAGACTGTTTCTCTACAACCATTTGTACTTTGAGATTCAATTAGAGGCAGTGATTGTGAGAGAAAGTGAGAGGGGTCTCATACTTAGGGGGAGTTCTAAGTAATAATCCATTGGTAGGAATACGTAGAAAGGCTGTGAACATGGGCTGTTCAACTAAGACCTTGATGTACTTGATTCTCTATAATAGTGGATTATCTTTCTCGGGCTGAAGCCCTCTAGACGTAGGTGGCATTGCGCCGAACTGGGTTAACAACTCTTGTGTCATTTATTTTTCCAGTTGTTTTTACTTGTGATTTGTATTAACGTTGTGTTTTATTTTGTGCATGTTCTACACAATGTTCAGGACATTGTTCTGAGGTGAACTAGAATTTCAATTGGCATCAGAGCAGGCACCCTGTTCTGTTTGGGTGAGCTCCAGGGAGGACAAATTCTGGTTCGAAGGATGTTGGTTTTGCTTACAGGCCACCAATTCTTGATGGCACAAATTACGACTACTGGAAGGCACGTATAGTTGCCTATCTCAAATCCATTGATAGCAAGACATGGAAGGCTGTTATCAAAGGATGGACTCATCCAGTTCTTACACCTAAAGAAGGAACGTCAACTACAGAGTTGAAGCCATAAGCTGACTGGACTAAAGAAGAAGATGATGAGGCTCTTGGAAACTCTAAGGCTCTGAATGCAATTTTTCATTGTGCGAACAAGAATATGTTAAAGCTAATCAATACGTGCACTATGGCCAAAGATGCTTGAGAGATTCTCAAGACTGCACATGAGGGAACCTCAAGAGTACACATGTCAAGGCTCCAAATCTTAACCACTCAGTTTGAAAATCCGAGGATGAAGGAGGATGAGACCACTACCGAGTTTCATATGAAGGTTCGTGATTTAGCTAATAATTCTTTTGCGTTGGGTGAGAAAATGTCAGAAGAAAAGCTTGTAAGAAAGATACTCAGGTCTCTCCCCAAGAAGTTTGACATGAAAGTCACATCAATTGAAGAGGCTCAAGATATAAGTAGCGTCAAAGTTGATGAACTAATTGGATCAGTTATGACTTATGAGATGACCTTGATTGACAGATCTGAAAAGTAGAACAAGAGCATTGCTTTTGTTTCGAACGCTGAAGAAGAAGATGATCATGATGAAGGTGAAAATGGTGAGACTATTTCAGAAGCCATAGGTCTTCTTGCCAGAAAATTCAACAAAGTTCTGAGAAGACTGGATAGGCGACCTAAATTCAATGTCCAGGACACCTGGTCTGACAATGTCAAAAACTTTGGATTTCACGTAAGGTGTTGGTACATTTTGTCATGCATTTTGTCAAAAACAACTGATTGTCGAAGCAGATGTCGTGGCATCTGATTTCGTGAAGGTAGGACATTAGTCCTCTACTTAAGTTTGATTTTGTGGGCCCTTGAAGATTTTATGAAGATATGTTTTTATAGTTACTTGAGGATCAAGTAGCTGTTCTAGAAGGGTTTTGATTTGTGGGTTGTTATTTGTGAAACAATCTTTGATAAAAGATTTGTTTCTATCTTTACTTGAGAAAAAAAAAACGCAACAAGATCTTTGAAGATTCTGTTTTGATTTGATTATTGTTGCTGTGAGACCCAAGTTTTTAAGTTTGGAATAAATCGAATAAAATTCCTTTTCACGATTAATTTGATGTAACGTGAAGGAAAACCTGAACAAGTGTTTATTGAATAGAATAAATTTGTGAAGGAGAAAGTTCAGGAAAAGGCTAAGGATTGTATCAAAATCGATAAAAGTTATTGCACGATTAGTATTCGCTTAAAACTAGGTCAAGAACGCTAGTAAATAACTAATTTATATTTTAAGACACGACGGAAACTAATTCCAAAAAAATCTTCAGAGAAATGTTAGAACTTCTCTTATTTGCCTATAAACAAGCGTTTCGATACGAAACCCTGGAATGTACGAACGTCAAATTCCAATACTCGGAAGTTTGCCGAAACCGAATCACTGATAGTTCAAAACCCTAAAATCAACGAACGATGAAGACTTTTTCTATTCGGAGCTTCAAACGAAGATTCCACACGCGTATACCCATTTCTCTCGATGTTTTGAATCTTTCTTCAGAACAAAGTTTTCTCATCCGACATCAACTGCAAAAAGTAACTTTTCGGGTAAAATCGATTTACACCGACTTTGGATCGTTTGATTTAATTCCAAGAAACCTGTTTTGAGTTCTGAAATTCTGTCACCAAAACCTATATTAGAATTCTCCGAGGATTACGCAGGAAAAATCAAAATCGCGAAATTTTCATTTTTCCAAATTTTCCAAAACCTATAAATAGCGAGAAAATGAAAAAAATTCAAAAACTCACCCCATTTCTTCCCAAAACTCGCGAGCTTCCAAGGAGAGGAGGAGGATTTGATTTTCGCCGATTCTTGCCCGTTTGCTGCACAGATCGTTGCTAATTGAAGACTTCGAGGTATAGATACCATATCTCACTTCTAATCGTCGTTTTGTCGACTTTCTCTATGTCTTTCTGTGCTCGAAGTTTTGAGCTTTTTGTAAAACTGTCCAAATAAGCTGATTTCAGTGTCTAAACTTATTCCCTGCATGCTCCTGAGCGTGTTTAGCGGATTACATTTTGCCGAATGTCGCCGAAATGCCACCGAAATCGGGGTGTTACATTGTGGTATCAGAGCTTGTCGAGTCTTTCGGGAGTCTTTGGGGAATAGGTCTTCTGTGCTAGGTTGTGTGACTATGCAAAGAGTGAAAATTGATTGTCTGCAAGCGATTTTTCGCTTAGAATTGATTGAAGTTATTACTTAATCATATTGTATAGTTATGTTAGATGCTATCTTATGATGAGTACTAACTGTTTGTTTGACTTAACAGAACATGGTGAACACTAACCAACTAGCGGAGATGATGGCCACTATGGCCCAAGTTGTGACTGCACAGGCTAATGAAAGTGCTATGAGACGTGCGGCTGAGGAAGCACGTGATCAGCATCAACGTCAGAGAGAAGTAACTCTGGATCAGAATAAGGGATTGAATGACTTTAGGAGACAAGATCCTCCTAAGTTCACTGGTGGAACCGACCCTGATAAAGCGGATCTTTGGATCCAGGAGATTGAGAAGATATTCGGTGTTTTGCAAACTGCTGAAGGTGCCAAGGTTGGCATGGCTACTTATCTGCTGCTGGGTGATGCTGAGTACTGGTGGAGAGGTGCCAGGGGAATCATGGAAGCCAACAATGAAGAGATCAACTGGAATTCTTTCCGAACTGCATTTCTGGAGAAGTATTTTCCAACTAGTGCTCGGGATGAGCGAGAGGCACAGTTCCTGACACTTCGTCAAGGGAGCATGTCTGTACCTGAATTCGCTGCTAAGTTGGAGTCTTTGGCTAAGCATTTCCAATTTTTCCATGATCATGTGGATGAACGCTACATGTGTAAGCGTTTTGTCAATGGATTGAGGCCGGATATTGAGGATTCGGTGAGGCCACTGGGAATCATGCGTTTTCAGTCGCTTGTTGAGAAAGCTACAGAAGTTGAGTTGATGAAGAATAAGAGGTTGAATCGTGCTGGAATGGGAGGACCGGTGAGATCAGGTTCTCAATATTACCAAGGAAAAGGGAGATTTCAGAACAAGAAACCATATCAACGTCCTGCTGGGAGAGGGTTTACCCCATGATCTTACCGACCTATGGCTGGTACTGCTGGTGGTTCTGGAAATCAGACTGTGAACAGGGATGTGAATTGTTTCAAGTGTGGAAAGCTGGGGCACTATGCTAATGCGTGCACAGACACAAGGCCTAAGTGCTTTAACTGTGGCAAGTTTGGACACACTGCCAGTCAGTGTAGGGCACCCAAGACTGAACCGTCTGTCAACACTGCTCGTGGAAAGCGCCCTGTCGCCAAAGCAAGAGTTTACACCATGGATGGTGAAGAGGCTGAAGGAGTTGATGGTCTGATCAGAGGGAATTGCGAGATTGACGGTAATCTCCTAACTGTACTTTTCGATTCCGGTGCAACGCATTCGTTTATTTCTAGGGAGTGCGTGACCAGACTGAAACTGCCTGTTACTGCTTTGAGCTTTGATCTTATAGTCACTACACCTGCTAAGACCCTACTTGCTAATGCTGCATGCATGTACTGTCCGGTGACATATAGAGATAGAGTCTTTTATGCTAACCTAGTATGCATAACTCTCAAGAACTTAGATGTTATCCTAGGAATGGATTGGCTATCTCATTATCATTGTCTTTTGGACTGCAACCGAAAGAGAGTGGTATTTCCTGACTCGGATCTTTTTGAGTATCTTTCCGCAAATCATATTAGCGTTTCTCTGAACGAAGGATCTCAAGAGTATTCTCTATTGCTGAACCTAGAGGGTAAAGGAAACCCGAATGTGAATGGTATTCCAATCGTGAGAGACTTCACTGATGTATTTCCTGATGATGTACCTGGATTGCCGCCTGTACACGACATCGAGTTTGCTATTGACATTGTACCAGGAACAGGGCCAATTTCGATTGCACCATATCGTATGGCACCTGCAGAGTTAGTGGAATTAAAGTCTCAGATAGAAGATCTTTTGTCAAAAGGATTCATTCGTCCAAGTGTTTCGCCTTGGGGAGCGCCAGTTTTATTAGTGAAGAAGAAGGATGGGAGATCTAGATTGTGTGTTGATTACCGACAACTTAACAAAGCAACTGTCAAGAATAGGTATCCGTTGCCTAGAATTGATGATTTGATGGATCAACTTCGAGGAGCTGCTATATTCTCAAAGATAGACCTGAAGTCGGGTTATCATCAGATTAGAGTGAAGACTGAGGATATACAGAAGACTGCATTCAGAACTCGCTATGGACACTATGAGTATTTGGTGATGCCATTTGGAGTGACAAATGCACCTGCTATTTTCATGGACTACATGAATAGGACTTTCCACGAATTCTTAGATCGATTCGTCGTAATGTTTATCGACGACATTCTGATTTACTCAAAGGATGCTAAGGACCATGAGGAACACCTGCGCAAAGTTTTGCAAGTGCTGAGGGAGAAGAAGCTGTACGCTAACCCTACCAAGTGTGAATTTTGGCTTGAAGAGGTTAAATTCTTAGGTCATGTAATCTCTAAGGAAGGTATAGCTGTGGATCCAGCAAAGGTAGAGACAGTATTGGCTTGGAAACAGCCAAAGACTGTGACTGAAATCAGGAGTTTTGTTGGTTTGGCTGGATACTATCGTCGATTCATCGAGAACTTTGCCAAGATTGTTGGACCTTTGACACAACTTACAAGGAAGGACCAACCTTTTGCATGGACCGAAGCTTGTGAAACGAGTTTCCAAACGATGAAGGAACGTTTGACAACGTCACCTGTACTAGTTCTGCCACAACCAGAGGAACCCTATGAAGTGTATTGTGATGCTTCACATCAAGGTTTAGGATGTGTGCTGATGCAACATCGGAAAGTTGTAGCTTATGCTTCACGACAACTGAAGACTCACGAGAAGAATTATCCAACTCATGATTTAGAGCTAGCGGCCATCGTATTCTCACTGAAGATCTGGAGGCATTACTTATACAGATGCACTTTTACCATATTCAGTGATCATAAGAGTTTGAAATATCTGTTTGACCAGAAGGAACTGAACATGAGACAGCGAAGATGGATGGAATTCATCAAGGATTATGAGTTTACTTTGCAATATCATCCTGGAAAGACTAATGTTGTTGCTGATGCCTTGAGCAGGAAGATGCATATCTCGTCAATGATGGTTAAGGAGCTGCAATTGCTGGAACAATTTCGAGATTTGAGTTTAGATGTGAGATCATCCGAGGGAAAACTGAAGTTCGGTATGATCAGGATCGCAAATGGATTGATGGAAGAAATCCGAGACCAACAGTTACAAGATGAATTTCTACTCGGGAAAAGGAACTTGGTAATTCAGGGTAAGGACCCGGAATTCAAGGTAGGAAATGATAATATCCTACGGTGTAAGGACAGAGTTTGCGTACCTAACAACCTCGATTTGAGGAGGTTGGTTATGGACGAAGGTCACAAGAGCAAGTTGAGTATTCATCCTGGAATGAAAAAGATGTACCAAGACTTGAAGATGAATTTTTGGTGGCAAGGAATGAAGAGACAAGTGGCCGAGTATGTAGCTGCGTGTTTAACATGTCAGAAGGCTAAAGTGGAACATCAGAAACCTTCGGGTATGTTACAAAGTTTGGATGTACCAGAATGGAAATGGGACAGCATACCGATGGATTTTGTCGTAGCTTTGCCAAGAACTCAGAAGGGATATGATTCAATTTGGGTAATAGTGGATCGATTGACCAAGTCGGCTCATTTTATACCTGTGAGAACTACCTACAATGTGGAGAAACTGTCGGAGATTTACATAGCGGAGATTGTACGCCTTCATGGGGTACCGACTAGTATTGTTTCTGACTGAGACCCAAAATTTACTTCACATTTTTGGGGAGCTCTTCAGGAGGCATTGGGAACAAGGTTGAGATTGAGTTCTGCTTACCACCCACAGACTGATGGACAGACTGAGAGAACTATCCAATCATTGGAGGATTTGCTACGAGCTTGCGTGTTAGACAACAAAGGTAGTTGGGATAATCTATTGCCATTGATTGAGTTTACTTACAACAACAGTTTTCATACGAGCATAGGTATGTCACCGTATGAAGCTTTGTATGGCCGCAAGTGTCGAACACCTTTGTGTTGGTATCAAGATGGGGAGAATTTGTTAGTTGGACCAGAACTTCTGCAACAGAGAACAGAGAAAATCAAACAGATCAGAGAGAAAATGAAGACTTCTCAAAGTAGACAGAAGAGTTATGCCGACCAGAGGCGCAGAACTTTAGAATTTGAAGAAGGAGATCATGTATTTCTGCGAGTTACACAGACTACTGGAGTCAGACGAGCGATTAAGTCAAGGAAACTTACGCCAAAGTTTATTGGACCTTATCAGATTACTCGTCGTATAGGGCTAGTTGCTTATCAGATTGCACTACCACCATTCTTATCAAACATTCACGATGTGTTTCATGTGTCGCAACTGAGGAAGTATATTGCAGATCCGACGCATGTTATCGAACTTGATGACATCGAGTTGAAGGATGATTTGTCATTTGAGACACCGCCAATTAGCATTGGTGACACCAGGATAAAGCAGTTGAGGGGAAAAGAGATTGTGTTGGTGAAAGTTATTTGGAACAAGGACACTGGTGATGCAACATGGGAACTGAAGGAAAAGATCAAGGAACAGTATCCGGAACTTTTTGCTGAACCTTAAGTTTCGAGGACGAAACTTTCTTTTTGGAGGGTAGTAATGTGAGACCCAAGTTTTTAAGTTTGGAATAAATCGAATAAAATTCCTTTTCACGATTAATTTGATGTAACGTGAAGGAAAACCTGAACAAGTGTTTATTGAATAGAATAAATTTGTGAAGGAGAAAGTTCAGGAAAAGGCTAAGGATTGTATCAAAATCGATAAAAGTTATAGTGTAAGACCTGGATTTACAGAGCAAGTTTAATTTCCGACTCACGCGTAGAATCAGTGTAAGCGTGACAGGAGTTTGCTGTTTGAGAAAGGTTAATGAAGGAGAAAGTTTAGGAATTGCTTGAGGAATGTTTCATAGTTGTTTTAGGAGTTAGTGCGAGTCGTCTGCACACCTGCCTTATGGCGAGAGTGTCCAGAATAGGCTAATTTCGCTTTTAAAGCAACGTTTAAGTGAGATTTCAAATCCTTGGGAAAATAAGAAGTTCTCTTTATTTTTCCTTCGACCAGTGTTTCATTTCGGAACTCTGGACTGTACGCACGATGGGTTTCACTTCTCAGAAGTCCGACGACGCTAATTTCTTTGCTTCAAAACCCTAAATTCAATCACTGAATGAAGACTTTTTCTATTCGGAGCTTTTAAGGAAGTTTCCGTCCGTGTTGCCAGATTTGTTTCGATGTTTCCAATCTTTCTTCAGAACGAAGTTTTGTCGTCTGACCTTCACAGCAAAAAGTAGTTTTTTCGGGACAGATTAACTTACACCGCTTTTGGGATTTTAGGGATCGTTTTTCCCAAATGTTAGAGATTTGTTTTGAGTTCTGGAATTCTGTCGCCAGAATCTCTCTTAGAATTCATCGATGAATGTGTTGCAAAAATCGGAATCGCGAAATTTTCATTTTCCCGCGATTTCACCTTCCTATAAATAGTTGAAAAATTCAAAAATATCTCACAAAACCCACCAAGGAGGCCGCGAGTTTAAGGGGAGAAGAGGAGAGAAAGATTTTCGCCGAAACTTGACCGATCTTCGCGAAGTTCGTCCCTACTTCAAGGTATCGAGGTAACTAGCTTGATTCTTACCTCTGATCATTGTTTCTACTGCATTTCTATATCTCTTTCTGTGCTCAAAGTTTCGAGCTTTTCGTAAAACTATCCGTTTTTCTTGATTTTTCGCTTGGGATATCTTCTGTACTTGCCCAAGAGCCTAGAACACTCGCCGATATTTTTAACACCCCCTTTTCCCCATTGTTTTATTTAAAAACGTTTATCAGAGTTTAAAAACATATCAAGGGAGTATTACACTTCTTCACGAAAACTCATTAAAATTAACACTGATTGTGTTTGAAAATTTATAAACTCATATGGTTTTCAAAGAATGAATCATTCCTGCCAATAAAAATCCTAAACCAGCCAGATAATCCTAAGATGCATAAAATCACTTATTTAAATAGGTTTGTCTTCCATGACCTTCCAATAAAATTCATCATACTCATAACTGAATTTCATAAGCACTTCGGCCATCAACAGTACGACATCGCCATAATTTAGAAAATTATTCAACAACTTACATAAGGAGAGGTTATAAAATCCTCTCAACATAAGTGTAAAAGTAACGTAAAATATCTACCCAGTGTTACATTACAGAGCAAGACACTTATTTTATTATAATAATAATAATAATAATAATAACATAAACTAAGACTCTCCAAAGCTACTCCTCATGAGCCACATCTCTACCTCCAGTACCTGAGCGATGTCGAATAGAACATCATTCCAACAGAAGGGTAAGAACTTACATTGTATAAAATATAGCATAACAAAGAGCAAGCAAACAATTCAGATCCTACTTTATAAACTCTCTTCACCTTTTCTTTAAAATCTGAGTGATTATAATATTTGCTCTCAAGACAGTTTCATCATTCTTATTGTTGTTTCGGAAAATTATAAGTTTTAAGAAGAATAATAATTCGACTTTACCACAACAGCAAAACAATTCACCAACAATTCACCAAACACATAAAACCACTGAAAACGTGAAACTTAGTGTGTGAGACTCTAATGTATGCATGTGGTATGTAACACCCCGATTTCGGTGGCGTCACTTTAGTAACCAAAATAAACTTAATGCGGAAAAACATAAATATTTTTTTTGTCGATAATATAAACAAGACTGAAATAAATAAAACCCAAATGCGAAAGGCAACAGAACTAATATACAATATATATAACATCCCCCGCTGTAAGTAGCGACCTCGTCACGAGTAACCTCCAGTGACGGAAAGTAGAAAAGTGTAACGCCCGTAGGCAAAATGTACAATCCCAAAATGATAGGTCAAGTGTCAGCAACACAAGCCCTCAAAAATAAGAATAAGTCAGAGCTATGACACTAACACCCAACCTTAGTAGACTATAAACACCCATCCCCCATACTTCCATCATCGACTCTCATCTGGTCATGCATGAAGTCCGGGTCCACGTCGAAGGCTCAGTAGTAGTCATTTCGCTCCGGGTCTTCCCCGAACGACGAAGAATCACGAAAGAATCCACCGACGACATCTGACAAAAAGGGCATACATAGCCCCCCAAACACAGGTAGCACGTGCAAGGGTCAACTTACGGAATACAGTATGGAGAATACAAGACATCAGGTAAAGTATAAGGGGTATATATATATGTTGTATATATACATATAAGTTCTGCATTGTCTACCCTAAGGTTTAAACATAGCATGTTATCAAAACTCTAGTACAATTCAATCATCAAAGCACATAACGATATTTATCAACATCTACTCATCAAAACACATAACGATGTTTATCAACATCAACTCCTCTAAACACATAACGATGTTCATCAACATCAACTCATCCAAATCCCCAACGAATATAATTAGAGTGCATGATATGTCAATGCAACGTCAATCTCGACGATTCCGAAAGAAGTAGGCTGGGCACGATCGAGTCGGTCCTAACACTGGCATTGTGTCGACCATAACCCTCGAGTGTCACTTACAACCTTGACATAGCCGGATCAGTCATAACCCTGCGGGTCGACTTTTCCCTCCGCTATGCCCGACAATCAACAGGTCGATCCTAACCTCACGGTCGATCATATCCCCCGTCGATGTCCGAATTACCCGAAGGTATAAACTGTACCCGAAGGCATAAACTGTACCCGAAGGCATAAACTGTACCCGAAGGCATAAACTGTACCCGAAGGCATAAACTGTACCCAAAGGCATAAACTGTACCCGAAGGCATAAACTGTACCCGAAGGCATAAACTGTATCTCATGATGATCTCCAAATCATCCGACTCATCTCTATCCGATGGTCAACACTGCTCAACGAGCAAAGAGCATCAACATGCTCGGAAACTACCCGTTTCCCGGCTTATCTCTCAGATAGCCAAACAACACAACTGCTCCCAGAGCACAAGAGTATCAACATACTCAAAACCTCTCAATATCTCAACACTTGGATCCGACGACACTTCTCGTTTTCCAAAAACTAAGATTTAACTCCTAAGCTTTCCTTCGAGATTATTATCATTATTAAAAGGTTTACAGGTTGTTTAATGTCTTATGAGTTTTCCTCACAAAATAGTTTCTACTTTCTCTTATCGCAAATCTTATAAGTTCCCGGGATCTCCTAATCCCCAACTGACTCCAGAGAATGTCTCGATCCATGAAACACCATAACAAGGTCCGAATCTCATTCGTCCTATCAAACTTTCTCAAAACTCTCAAAATAAAATCGGCATGACCTGCCCGCTATTCTCACTACACAGAATCTCAGATTTCATTGCAAAAGCATAATTAACTCAGCACAATCAACCAACATATCATATATCAACATATTATGTAATAACCACGTAGCACTTAGCATATAAGGCATGCATCACACATCCTAAATTACCCACTTAGCACATATCATGTAATTCAATCTCAAAAACAGTCAGTAGATGAATCATCCACATTGTCAGCCGAAGCCTCAGAAAACTTTTCCCAATCAAAACACAAACAAGTGCATAAACAGTAAATCAAGTCGAACGCGTCGACACCTAAAGCATTAGCTAGTAAGGTAAGTTGCCCTAACCTCTAGTTATTCCAGCGTTCTCCTCAAACGTTCCTTCACAATGAGCTCCTTGATCTTCAGGAAATTCTTCAAAAGAACCTTTAGAGTAAAACCACAGAATTCCATCAAAGACTATCAGAAACTCAGAAAGAAATACTCACTAAGGTTACACGAAGTAGTATATACTCCGAGGTACGATAATCTAGCGCGAAAGGACAAGTTTTCGAAAAAGGAATTTTCCCCCTCCCCCCTTAGGGTGCTCGGCCACTATTGGTAATTGTGGGGTTCGATTTTGCTTCGATCAAACTTGGTTCCTATGCTATCATTAGCCGTAACTAAGGGTATTCTAAACTCGGAAAAATTATCGGATCAAAAACTGTCGCAGGGGTATTTTGGTCAATATTTTCAGCTCAGAAATTCAAAACTGAAATTTCGAAAAGCAAATTGGATGGGGACGTCACCAACGACGTTTATGACAACTAATCCTACTAGCACTAAGCTAAGGCGATAGTTTTCAGTCCAAAGGTTGAGACTTTGCCCCAAAATGGGTATTTGAGGCTAAAATTGATTTCGGCGGAATTTCGGCGACATAACGGAAAAACTAATCCGATAGAAGTGATCTTGGGCATGTAAGGAAGATGTTTAGAATCAAAAATGAAATATTCAGGATAGTTTTGCAAAAACCTCAAAACTATGAACGCAGAAAAGTCTAGAGAAAAGCTATAGAAAAAGCGATCAGAGGTAAGGATTAGCGACTATACCTCGAAACCTTGAAGTAGCAACTGATTAATCGATGATCAAGCAAGGAATGAACAAAAAATCTTCTTCCTCTTCCTCTTGGTGAGCTCGCGGGTTTGGAGAGAAAATGGGTAAGATATTTGCCATTTTTTCTCCTTTCTTGCTATATATAGAGGATGGAAAAACGCGGTAAAATGAAAGTTTCGCGAATCTGATTTTTTCGGCTTCATTCTCCGTGAATTCTAAGATATGTTTTGGCGAAAGAATTCCAAAACTAAAATGAGGTCTCCTTGTATTTTTGGTAACTAATGCAAAGTCGGTGTAAAACTATTTTACCCGATAAGTTACTTTTTGCATCGAATGTCGGAATAGAAAACTTCCTTCTGAAGAAAGATTGAAATCATCAAGAGAAATGGGTGTACGCGTGTGGAATCTTCATTTGATGTTCCGAATAGAAAAAGTCTTCATTGTCGGGTGATTCTAGGGTTTTGAAATACCAGGGTTTCAGTTTCGGCATACTTCCGATGATTGGAATCGGACGTTCGTAGATCCTAGAGTTTCGCCTCGAAACGATTGTTATATATGGAAAAAGAGAAGTTCTAACATTTCTCTGAAGATTTTTGGAATTAACTTCCATCAAGCCTATAAGTGAAAACTAGCTATATACTAGGGTTTCTGACCTAGGTTTAAGCGTATAACGATCGTGCTATAACTTAAATCGACTTCGATACAATCCTTTGACTTTTCCTGAACTTTCTCCTTCATAATTTTATTTCATTTAGTAAACTCTTGTTCAGGTTTCCCTTCGCAATACATCAACCATAATCGTGAATAAGATTTTATTCACTTAGCATAAGCTTAAAAACTTGGGTCTTACATGGTACCAATTGTTAACCTTAGCGGTATCACCGCGTCCACTCCAGACAGTTAACCACCAATGAAGTCCACGCCAGACTTCCAGAACCACTCCAGTTATGGGACAAACCTCAGTTTTCCGATGAAAACCGACACGTTGCCTCTTGACTAAATGAAGTGTATTTCGTGCAAAAACTCATACATTTTAACATGCAATTTGAGACCACTCCAACCCCAAATATATAACATATTTTCTCACCAAATTCCATAACGGAAATCACACCAAAATTGCACAAAATAACACTTCAATATAATTATCAAATCATTCACTATTCCACTGAAAAAATAGCAACACAAAATCATCAAATGTCTCATATCAATTACTAGAATCAGTTTCAGAATCAATCCCAGAAATAAGCAGGATCATAGCAAACTTGCATATAATCCTGGTACTAAATGAGCAGTCCAAAAATTATGAAAATTTTACCAAACATAGACTTATACGTTAGCTTTCATATAAAATTGGTTTCACCCAATTTGGAATTATGTAGAGAGAGTTATGTACTCTACAGTACAGGCTGTTAGGGTGTCTGCGAGCAGAAATAGAGTGAACTTGCAGATAATTCTGGTATTGAACCAGCAATCCAAAAATTATGAAACTATTACCCAATATAACCCTATGAGTTAGCTTTCATACAAAATTAGTTTCACTCAATTCGGAATTCTTTAGAGAGAGTTATGCTCTCTACAAGACAGGCTGCTAGGGTGTCTGCGGGCAGAAACAGAATGAACTTGCAAATGATTCTGGTATTGAACCAGCAATCGAAAAATTATGAAAATATTATCCAACATAGCCCTATGAGTTAGCTTTCATACAAAATTGGTTTCACTCAATTTGGAATTCTGTAGAGAGAGTTATGCTCTCTACAACACAGACTGGTAGGGTATCTGCGGGCAAAACAGAATAGAACCCAATTTTCTCCAGAACCTCAATTTCGCTCAAAATCAATTTTGCTTACCACATGTTAACACTCAACACAGTCTCTCAGTTCTGAATTTTCAAAGAAGATGGAGGTTCCTTCATGTTAAACTCAACCTCTGTTATTCTACAATTATACAAGGTAAATTCAAACCCTTACCTTCTATGACACCGGTACAAAGCCTCCTTGACCCTTTTCTTCTTGAAGATCAAATTCTAGGTTTTCTCTACCTTTTCTCCTCTCCTTCACCTTTTACGTGTTCCTTTGTTCTGCTGCTTCTCTAATCCTAATTTTTTGATTTCTCTCTTTTTAATTCTCTCATAACCCTTAAATAATCTTACAATGGGCCCCACACCCAACTACTCACTTAAAACCTAAAACTCATATTTATCTATATCACATAATTATTTAATAAAATAACTTAATGACCTTATCATCTAATTAAATCACATAATCATCAAATTAAATCATATAAATTATCAAATTACCATATAACATAATAATTAAAATAAAATAATAAATAACCTAATAACGAAAAGTGGGGTGTTACAATATTCGCCGATTTTGATCGAGTTGTCAAGGATCTGAAAAACTGATTCAAAACCCTTTTTGCGCACATTTCGAAACTTTAATGTCGAAAAGTTGTAATCTGACTTCGTGCCTTTAAGATTAGTTGTTACAAATGTCATTAGGAACATCGCTGTCAAATTTGTTTTCCGAAGTTTTAACTTTGAGGTTTTGAGCTTTTATTTTGGACCAAAACGCCCCTGAATAGTCGTATTTCGATCCGATCGTCCGAAAATTTTTCCGACAGTTTCTTTGCCTTAGTTTTACCCTAAAACTACCTTGTAAACAGATTAGATCGAAGGAAAAGAGTCGGAGCTCTTTTCTCTTTATGGCCGAGAGCTTAGTTAAGGGGGGGGGGAGTTTTTCGTTTTCGAAAACTTGTCTTTTCGTACCCGATTGTTGTATTCTGAAGCTTCGATGCTTTGTCTATCGTTAATGAATTGTATTGTGATCGAGCTAATCGATTTTGTTTGTATTTCTGCTTTGTTTTCTCCGAGGTTCAGTTGAAGGAACTTTGGGTTTCTCAAAGCAACTGTGTGAAGAAAACTTAGACCACGAGGCTGGAGCAACTCGAGGTTAGGGCAACTTACATATTAGCTAAGATTGCATGATAGGCATCGATAAATTCGACTTATGTTTTACTTTGATGATGATTATGATGATGAATTAATGTTATTATGTTTTCGTGACTTATGATATTGATGTGGTATTGAACTGTGCGTATTGACGCGATTTCGGAGAGATGAACCACTGAACTGATTCCGTTTGATTTTTCGGGTTGGATGAACAACCCTAGGCAAGTCCAAACTCAAGGTTTGAGACTTAGCTATCGTTTATATACTTAGACTTTCCCCGGGGGTTACATTTGGTGGGATTTTGGCAAACTTAGAATGAGTAGAGTCTTGGAAACTAAAGACTTTAGGAAACTTAGACTTCGAGAAATAAACTCATAACTTGACTAATCCAATTCGAAATGTTTTCATTAACGAATAAACCATAGGGAATCTCAATGGGAAAAAGATTGCGAAAGACGGGGAAAAGTCGACTTTTGTTGTGGGTTCTGAAGAATTGCTGGACACCAGGGGGGGAGATGAGCCACGGTGGTGATTGAAAGTCACCGAGTACTATAGTACTCTTGTTGTTGGAGTTTGTGTTGTATTGACCGACACTAAACTCTTGGGTTATGAAATTGGGTTTAAGCTAAACACTTGTGTTGTGAGGACGATTCGATGTTTGGCTAACCATATTGCATCATGCATCATTCGGTGAAGAACGGGAATGCTTCACCAATAGTGAAGAATGGGAATGCTTCACAAGTGAAGAACGGGAATGCTTCACGAAGGTTGAGGAATTGCCTTCATCGAAGAACACAAAGATGTATCTTCGGCATAGCGGGCTGATCCGACTATGCATGGGTTTGTAAGCGACACCCGAGCGGAAATGGTTAAACACTAGGCCGGTGTTAGGACTGACTCGATGGTTCCCATCCCAAACAACTATCCGGATCATATTGAATTGCATTTCACGCATACATTCACCCTGACTGGAATTGTGTGCTATTTGCATTACTGAATTATTGTTAGAGCCGATAACATGCTAGGAATATATTTATATATATATATAATAACATATATATATATTTCCCAATCACATGTTGTTTGTATATCTACTCTATTCCGTGAGTTGACCCTAGCGCTTTGGCTTTGGTTTCATGTTTGTGTTTGGGCGGTCGGCCTGTTGCCAGATGTCGATGGCGGTTTGGGTTTCGATGGTCTCTCCCTCGGGGGGGGATCAGGTTTGAGCTGGTTGACTGACATGCCCCCACCGCTGGGGTGAACGATCTTGTGGGTCATCGGGCGACGTACCGGGGAAGGGTCATGGAGGACCGGACTGACGAGCGTGGACGTCTGACGAAGGGAGTTTTACGACGCATGGAGCTGAGCTTCAACTTGCCAACTTCAGTTCGCTGTGGACTTGGACTCTGACTCTGACACTGATGTCGACTACTACGTCGGGAGCGACGAGGAGGAGGAGGAGGAGCTTTGAGCGGTACTGGGAGGGTAGGTTTAGGCAGGCGTCATATTTTGTGTACAGCTCTGATTCGTTTTGCTTTTGGGACAGGGTAGGTTCCCGACGCATGACTTTTTGTGTGGTTCTTTTACTGAGGGATCACAGTGAGTCAGTCGGACCATAGGGTCTTTGCCTAGGCCATTTTGAGGCCGACTTTCTCCTAGTGGATTGTAATTATAACTTTCTCACTCACACTTCTGGATCTGTATATATTTGCCTACGGGCACACTACTTTGGGGTCACTGCGAGTGCGCGTGACGTGGGAGTGCAGCTGAGGCTGTACATGTTTATATATGTTGTACATCGGTTAGTTTAGTTGTTGGGCTATGTCTTTATTTTCTATCGCTTTAATTAAAAGGAATCAAACGAAAAAAAATTACATGTTTTCCGCGTAAAGTTTATTTTTAGTTACTAAAGTGGCACCTGGAAATCGGGGTGTTACATTGTGGTATCAGAGCTTAGTCGAGTCTTTTGGGAGTCTTTGGGGAATAGGTCTTCTGTGCTAGGTTGTGTGACTCTGCAAAGAGTGAAAATTGATTGTCTGCAGAGCGATTTTGGCTCTAATTGTTTGCGTTACTACTTAAATCATATGGGATGGTTTGTCTAGTGCTACCTTATGGTTAGTACTAATTGGACGTTTTATGAGATATAGGATGGTGGACCCTAACCGGATGGCGGAGGCAATAGCTACACTGATCGAGGCAATGATGAACCAGGCTGCGGAAGACGCTTACATACGCGCTGAAGAGGCTGCACGTGAGCATCACCAACGACAAATAGCGACGGCAATGTATCAACAAAGAGGAATGAACCGAACAGGAGCTGGGGGACCAATGAGGTCAAGATTCCAAGGCTACAACGGGAGGGAGAGCTACCATCAGTGGGGACCGTATCAGCGTCCCGAGGGAAGAGATCTTATCTCAAGAGCATACAAACCAACGACTGCTGATACTGGAGGGAAGCCAGTTGGTGACAAAGGTGTGACATGTTTTCGTTGCGGAAAGTTTGGGCATTTTGCTAACAAGTGCTCAGCGATTGGACGGAGATGCTTCAAGTGTAACCGAGAGGGGCATCTAGCTGTGAACTGCAAGACACTCCAGGGGGGAACGTCTGACAGTAAGATGAAAGGGAATAATGCTATCGGAGGGACAGGAAACAAGACTTCTGAAAAAATAGTGACGTGTTACAGGTGCAGGAAAGTGGGGCACTACAATAACAAGTGTCCAGACGGGGGACCTCTATGCTTCAACTGTGGGGAAAGCGGGCACTATGCCAGTAGGTGCAAAATCAAGGGAAGTCTATGCTTCAATTGCAACCAACCGGGACATTTCTCTATAGATTGCAAGGCACCCAAGGGCGAATCATCAGGGAATGCTGGGAAAGGAAAACAACTTGCTACTGAGGAAACGATTCATACCAAGGAGAGAGCAAGAGCAGAGGAGTTGAACAAGGAAGAACGTGGGAACGATGGTAATATTTTAACTGTTCTCTTATTCTAGAATAACTTACTCTTTTATCTTCGAAACGAGTGTGACGCGCCTAACTTATGTTTACTACTTAGACTTTGATCTTATGATTATTATCCCTAGTAGGACCTTATTCGAAGTTGCTCGTGATTTAACTATAGAAGTTACACGAGGTCTAGGATAGCACATTGAGCTAGGAAGTTGTTTTACCGATGCGTCGATAAGGAAGCTAGGATCTCAGGGAAATTCCTTATGGGTACGATACGTAGGATTTTAGGGCGTTTAGTTCTGAAGCGGAGTCGTCAAGGATCTAGAAGGTAGGAAAGACTCAGATGTGCTTGGTATTCCAAAAATACGAGATTTTTGCTGATGTTGTTCTGAAGAGGAACCTGGACTACCGCCAGCACACGATGTAGAGTTTGTGATCGACATTGTACCCGGAACCGGACCGATTTCGATTGCACCTTACCGTATGGCATCTGCAGAGTTAGTAGAGTTGAAATCTCAGTTGGAGGATCTTTCGGCAAAAGGATTCATTCGACCAAGTGTTTCACCGTGGGGAGCGCCAGTGCTTTTAGTCAAGAAGAAAGACGGGAAGTCGAGGTTATGTGTGGATTATCGACAACTTAACAAGGCGACGATCAAGAACCGATACCCGTTACCGAGGATAGATGATTTGATGGATCAATTACGAGGGGCTGCTGTATTTTCCAAGATAGACTTGAAGTCAGGCTATCATCAGATCAGAGAGAAGACTGAGGATGTACCAAAGACTGCTTTCAGAACACGTTACGGACACTACGAGTACCTAGTGATGCCGTTTGGAGTGACGTATGTACCTGCTGTTTTCATGGATTACATGAACCGCATCTTTCATGAATTCTTAGATCGGTTTGTGGTTGTGTTTATTGATGACATACTGATATATTCGAAGGACGCGAAGGAACATGAAGAACATTTGCGCCAAGTTTACAAGTGTTGAGAGAGAAAAAGCTGTATGCGAACCCTTCCAAGTGTGAATTCTGGCTGGAGGAAGTCAATTTCTTAGGCCATGTTATCTCGAAGGAAGGCATAGTTGTGGACCCAGCGAAAGTAGAGACTGTTTTGGCTTGGGAACAACCGAAGACAGTGACAGAAATGAGAAGTTTTGTGGGTTTAGCTAGATGTTATAGACGCTTCATTGAGGGATTTGCCAAGACTGTTGGACCTTTGACTCAACTGACGAGGAAGGATCAACCTTTTGTATGGACTGAGGCGTGTGAATCAAGTTTTCAGACACTGAAGGAACGGTTGACGACGTCACCTGTGCTTATTTTGCTACAACCGGAGGAACCTTATGAGGTCTACTGTGATGCTTCGTATCAAGGCTTGGGATGTGTACTGATGCAACATCGGAAAGTGGTGGCTTATGCTTCAAGACAGTTGAAGACTCATGAGAAGAACTATCCGACTCACGATTTGGAGTTAGCTGCCATTGTGTTTTCGCTTAAAATCTGGAGGCATTATCTCTATGGTTGTACTTTCACGATATTTAGCGATCACAAGAGTCTTAAATACTTGTTCGATCAGAAGGAGTTGAACATGAGGCAACGAAGATGGATGAAGTTTATCAAAGACTATGAGTTTACGTTGCAATATCACCCCGGGAAGGCAAATGTAGTTGTTGATGCATTGAGTAGGAAGATGCATGTCTCGTCAATGATGGTTAAAGAGCTGGAGTTACTGGAACAATTTCGAGATATGAGTTTAGGTGTGACACCGTCTGAGGGAAAGTTGAAATTCGGAATGATCAGAATCGCCAGTGGACTGATGGAAGAGATTAGAGAGCAACAATTGCAAGATGCGTTTCTGCTAGAGAAGACAAACTTGGTAATTCAAGGGAAAGACCCGGAGTTCAAGATAGGAACTGACGATATCCTACGATGCAAGGACAGAGTTTGTGTACCCAACAATCCAGTATTGAGAAGGCTAATCATGGATGAAGGACACAAGAGCAAATGGAGCATTCATCCGGGAATGACAAAGATGTATCAAGACTTGAAACTGAATTTTTGGTGGTCGGGAATGAAGAAACAAGTGGCCGAGTATGTAGCTGCATGTCTGACTTGTCAAAAGGCTAAGGTAGAGCATCAAAGACCTGCTGGTATGTTACAGAGTTTAAACGTGCCAGAATGGAAATGGGATAGCATATCCATGGATTTCGTGGTAGCTTTGCCAAGAACACAGAAGCGGCACGATTCGATTTGGGTAATTGTGGATCGTTTAACCAAGTCAGCGCATTTTCTACCAGTGAGAACTACCTACAACGTGGAAAAGTTAGCTGAGATTTATGTGGCGGAGATTGTGAGACTACACGGAGTTCCGACGAGTATTGTGTCTGATCGGGATCCAAAGTTTACTTCGCACTTTTGGGGAGCTCTTCATGATGCGTTAGGAACCAAACTGAGATTGAGTTCGGCGTATCATCCACAAACTGATGGGCAAACAGAGAGAACTATTCAGTCGCTAGAGGATCTATTACGTGCTTGTGTGTTAGATAACAGAGGAAGCTGGGATGATCTTCTGCCATTGATCGAATTTACATACAACAATAGTTTTCATGCGAGCATTGGGATGGCACCGTATGAAGCTTTGTATGGTCGAAAGTGTAGGACACCGTTGTGTTGGTATCAAGATGGGGAGAGTTTGTTGATTGGGCCAGAACTTCTGCAACAGACGACTGAGAAGAGTTATGCTGATCAGAGACGCAGAACCCTAGAGTTTGAAGAGGGCGACCATGTGTTTCTACGAGTAACTCAGACTACGGGAGTTGGACGAGCTATTAAGTCAAGGAAGCTCACGCCAAAATTCATTGGACCTTATCAAATCACTCGCCGTGTTGGACCAGTGGCGTATCAGATTGCGCTACCACCGTTTATTTCCAACATTCATGATGTTTTTCATGTTTCGCAGTTGAGGAAGTACATTCCAGACCCGACTCATGTAATTGAGCCAGACAACGTTGAACTGAAGGATGATTTGACCTTTGAGGCACCGCCAGTGAGTATTGGGGATAGAAGAGTGAAACAGCTGAGAGGGAAGCAGATTGCATTAGTGAAAGTGATATGGAACAACGATACGGGAGACGCTACATGGGAATTGGAAGACAAGATTAAGGAACAGTATCCCGGACTTTTCGCAGAACTCTGAGTTTCGAGGACGAAACTTTCTTTTTGGAGGGGAGTATTGTAAGACCTGGATTTACAGAGCAAGTTTAATTTCCGACTCACGCGTAGAATCAGTGTAAGCGTGACAGGAGTTTGCTGTTTGAGAAAGGTTAATGAAGGAGAAAGTTCAGGAATTGCTTGAGGAATGTTTCATAGTTGTTTTAGGAGTTAGTGCGAGTCGTCTGCACACCTGCCTTATGGCGAGAGTGTCCAGAATAGGCTAATTTCGCTTTTAAAGCAACGTTTAAGTGAGATTTCAAATCCTTGGGAAAATAAGAAGTTCTCTTTATTTTTCCTTCGACCAGTATTTCATTTCGGAACTCTGGACTGTACGCACGATGCGTTTCACTTCTCGGAAGTCCGACGACGCTAATTTCTTTGCTTCAAAACCCTAAATTCAATCACTGAATGAAGACTTTTTCTATTCGGAGCTTTAAACGAAGTTTCCGTCTGCGTTGCCAGATTTGTTTCGATGTTTCCAATCTTTCTTTAGAACGAAGTTTTGTCGTCTGACCTTCACAGCAAAAAGTAGTTTTTCGGGATAGATTAACTTACACCGCTTTTGGGATTTTAGGGATCGTT
Organism: Lotus japonicus; assembly: GCF_012489685.1. NCBI lineage: Eukaryota > Viridiplantae > Streptophyta > Magnoliopsida > Fabales > Fabaceae > Lotus > Lotus japonicus. The sequence goes on along the minus strand of NC_080045.1, from coordinate 29,563,694 downwards.
TTTCCAAAATGTTAGAGATTTGTTTTGAGTTCTGGAATTCTGTCGCCAGAATCTCTCTTAGAATTCATCGATGAATGTGCTGCAAAAATCGGAATAGCGAAATTTTCATTTTCCCGCGATTTCACCTTCCTATAAATAGTTGAAAAATTCAAAAATATCTCACAAAACCCACCAAGGAGGCCGCGAGTTTAAGGGGAGAAGAGGAGATAAAGATTTTCGCCGAAACTTGACCGATCTTCGCGCAGTTCGTCCCTACTTCAAGGTATCGAGCTAACTAGCTTGATTCTTACCTCTGATCATTGTTTCTACTGCATTTCTATATCTCTTTCTGTGCTCAAAGTTTCGAACTTTTCGTAAAACTATCCGTTTTTCTTGATTTTTGCTTGGGATATCTTCTGTACTTGCCCAAGAGCCTAGAACACTCGCCGATATTCGCCGATTTTGATCGAGTTGTCAAGGATCTGAAAAACTGATTCAAAACCCTTTTTGCGCACATTTCGAAACTTTAATGTGGAAAAGTCGTAATCTGACTTCGTGCCTTTAGGATTAGTTGTTACAAATGTCGTTAGGAACATCGCTGTCAAATTTGTTTTCCGAAGTTTTAACTGAGGTTTTGAGCTTTTATTTTGGACCAAAACGCCCCTGAATAGCCGTATTTCGATCCGATCGTCCGAAAATTTTTCCGACAGTTTCTTTGCCTTAGTTTTACCCTAAAACTACCTTGTAAACAGATTAGATCGAAGAAAAAGAGCCGGAGCTCTTTTCTCTTTATGGCCGAGAGCTTAGTCAAGGGGGGGGGGGAGTTTTTCGTTTTCGAAAACTTGTCTTTTCGTACTCGATTGTTGTATTTTGAAGCTTCGATGCTTTGTCTATCGTTAATGAATTGTATTGTGATCGAGCTAATCGATTTTGTTTGTATTTCTGCTTTGTTTTCTCCGAGGTTCAGTTGAAGGAACTTTGGGTTTCTCAAAGCAACTATGTGAAGAAAACTTAGACCACGAGGCTGGAGCAACTCGAGGTTAGGGCAACTTACATATTAGCTAAGATTGCATGATAGGCGTCGATAAATTCGACTTATGTTTTACTTTGATGATGATTATGATGATGAATTAATGTTATTATGTTTTCGTGACTTATGATATTGATGTGGTATTGAACTGTGCGTATTGACGCGATTTCGGAGCGATGAACCACTGAACTGATTCCGTTTGATTTTTCGGGTTGGATGAACAACCCTAGGCAAGTCCAAACTCAAGGTTTGAGACTTAGCTATCGTTTATATACTTAGACTTTCCCCGGGGCTTACATTTGGTGGGATTTTGGCAAACTTAGAATGAGTAGAGTCTTGGAAACTAAAGACTTTAGGAAACTTAGACTTCGAGAAATAAACTCATAACTTGACTAATCCAATTCGAAATGTTTTCATTAACGAATAAACCATAGGGAATCTCAATGGGAAAAAGATTGCGAAAGACGGGGAAAAGTCGACTTTTGTTGTGGGTTCTGAAGAATTGCTGGACACCAGGGGGGAGGTGAGCCACGGTGATGATTGAAAGTCACCGAGTACTATAGTACTCTTGTTGTTGGAGTTTGTGTTGTATTGACCGACACTAAACTCTTGGGTTATGAAATTGGGTTTAAGCTAAACACTTGTGTTGTGAGGACGATTCGATGTTTGGCTAACCATATTGTATCATGCATCATTCGATGAAGAACGGGAATGCTTCACCAATAGTGAAGAATGGGAATGCTTCACAAGTGAAGAACGGGAATGCTTCACGAAGGTTGGGGAATTGCCTTCATCGAAGAACACAAAGATGTATCTTCGGCATAGCGGGCTGATCCGACTATGCATGGGTTTGTAAGCGACACCCGAGCGGAAATGGATAAACACTAGGCCGGTGTTAGGACTGACTCGATGGTGCCCATCCCAAACAACTATCCGGATCATATTGAATTGCATTTCACGCATACATTCACCCTGACTGGAATTGTGTGCTATTTGCATTACTGAATTATTGTTAGAGCCGATAACATGCTAGGAATATATTTATATATATATATAATAACATATATATATATATTCCCCAATCACATGTTCTTTGTATATCTACTCTATTCCGTGAGTTGACCCTAGCGCTTTGGCTTTGGTTTCATGTTTGTGTTTGGGCGGTCGGCCTGTTGCCAGATGTCGATGGCGGTTTGGGTTTCGATGGTCTCTCCCTCGGGGGGGGATCAGATTTGAGCTGGTTGACTGACATGCCCCCACCGCTGGGGTGAACGATCTTGTGGGTCATCGGGCGACGTACCGGGGAAGGGTCATGGAGGACCGGACTGACGAGCGTGGACGTCTGACGAAGGGAGTTTTACGACGCATGGAGCTGAGCTTCAACTTGCCAACTTCAGTTCGTTGTGGACTTGGACTCTGACTCTAACACTGATGTCGACTACTACGTCGGGAGCGACGAGGAGGAGGAGGAGGAGCTTTGAGCGGTACTGGGAGGGTAGGTTTAGGCAGGCTTCATATTTAGTGTAGAGCTCTGATTCGTTTTGCTTTTGGGACAGGGTAGGTTCCCGACGCATGACTTTTTGTGTGGTTCTTGTACTGAGGGATCACAGTGAGTCAGTCGGACCATAGGGGTCTTTGCCTAGGCCATTTTGAGGCCGACTTTCTCCTAGTGGATTGTAATTATAACTTTCTCACTCACACTTCTGGATCTGTATATATTTGCCTACGGGCACACTACTTTGGGGTCACTACGAGTGCGCGTGACGTGGGAGTGCAGCTGAGGCTGTACATGTTTATATATGTTGTACATCAGTTAGTTTAGTTGTTGGGTTATGTCTTTATTTTCTATCGCTTTAATTAAAAGGAATCGAACGAAAAAAAATTACCTGTTTTCCGCGTAAAGTTTATTTTTAGTTACTAAAGTGGCACCTGGAAATCGGGGTGTTACATATAGCACGATTAGTATTCGCTTAAAACTACGTCAAGAACGCTAGTAAATAGCTAATTTATATTTTAAGACACGACGTAAACTAATTACAAAAAAATCTTCAGAGAAATGTTAGAACTTCTCTTATTTGCCTATCTAACCTTAAACACCGACATTTAGTTGAGCTCTACGAACTTGCATCACATTCGATGGAGGAATATCATGAGCTTAAACTTATTGTGGTACAACAAGACACGTTTGGTCATTAGTGAAAAATTTCTCCAATCAAAAGCTATAAGTTGGCCGCTTTCTCCTTTGTTCCTACTCTACTTATTTCATCACAATTGTCCATTTGTAGTAAGTTTTCGTTTAGCTCTACAAACACATATCACATACAATGGATTAATTGTAGCAAACTTTCTCCACTCAAAAGCAATATGTTGGCCTCTTTCTCCTTTGTTACTACTCTACCTATTTCGTTACAATTCTCTTTTTGTAGTTAGTTTTAGTTGAGCTCTACGAACTCATATCACATACAATAGATTAATAACACGGTTTTAAATTTATGTCCTCTCAAAAGCTTGTTGGCCTCTTTATACTTTTGTCCTACTCTTAAACCTAAACCCTTAACCCAAAACCCTAAATCCTTAACCTAACCTTAAACACCCACATTTAGTTGAGCTCTACGAACTTGCATCACATTCGATGGAGGAATATCATGAGCTTAAACTTATTGTGGTACAAAAAGACACGTTTGGTCATTAGGGAAAAATTTCTCCAATCAAAAGCTATAAGTTGGCCGCTTTCTACTTTGTTCCTACTCTACTTATTTCATCACAATTGTCCATTTGTAGTAAGTTTTCGTTTAGCTCTACAAACACATATCACATACAATGGATTAGTTGTAGCGGAATTTCTCCTCTCAAAAGCAATATGTTGGCCTCTTTCTCCTTTGTTACTACTCTACTTATTTCGTTACAATTCTCTTTTTGTAGTTAGTTTTAGTTGAGCTCTACGAACTCATATCACATACAATAGATTAATAACACAATTTTAAATTTATGTCCTCTCAAAAGCTTGTTGGCCTCTTTATACTTTTGTCCTACTCTTAAACCTAAACCCTTAACCCGAAACCCTAAATCCTTAACCTAACCTTAAACACCCACATTTAGTTGAGCTCTACGAACTTGCATCACATTCGATGGAGGAATATCATGAGCTTAAACTTATTGTGGTACAACAAGACACGTTTGGTCATTAGGGAAAAATTTCTCCAATCAAAAGCTTTAAGTTGGCCGCTTTCTCCTTTGTTCCTACTCTACTTATTTCATCTCAATTGTCCATTTGTAGTAAGTTTTCGTTTAGCTCTACAAACACATATCACATACAATGGATTAATTGTAGCGGACTTTCTCCACTCAAAAGCAATATGTTGGCCTCTTTCTCCTTTGTTACTACTCTACCTATTTCGTTACAATTCTCTTTTTGTAGTTAGTTTTAGTTGAGCTCTACGAACTCATATCACATACAATAGATTAATAACACGATTTTAAATTTATGTCCTCTCAAAAGCTTGTTGGCCTCTTTATACTTTTGTCCTACTCTTAAACCTAAACCCTTAACCCTAAACCCTAAATCCTTAACCTAACCTTAAACACCCACATTTAGTTGAGCTCTACGAACTTGCATCACATTCGGTGGAGGAATATCATGAGCTTAAACTTATTGTGGTACAACAAGACACGTTCGGTCATTAGGGAAAAATTTCTCCAATCAAAAGCTATAAGTTGGCCGCTTTCTACTTTGTTCCTACTCTACTTATTTCATCACAATTGTCCATTTGTAGTAAGTTTTCGTTTAGCTCTACAAACACATATCACATACAATGGATTAGTTGTAGCGGAATTTCTCCTCTCAAAAGCAATATGTTGGCCTCTTTCTCCTTTGTTACTACTCTACTTATTTCGTTACAATTCTCTTTTTGTAGTTAGTTTTAGTTGAGCTCTACGAACTCATATCACATACAATAGATTAATAACACAATTTTAAATTTATGTCCTCTCAAAAGCTTGTTGGCCTCTTTATACTTTTGTCCTACTCTTAAACCTAAACCCTTAACCCGAAACCCTAAATCCTTAACCTAACCTTAAACACCCACATTTAGTTGAGCTCTACGAACTTGCATCACATTCGATGGAGGAATATCATGAGCTTAAACTTATTGTGGTACAACAAGACACGTTTGGTCATTAGGGAAAAATTTCTCCAATCAAAAGCTTTAAGTTGGCCGCTTTCTCCTTTGTTCCTACTCTACTTATTTCATCTCAATTGTCCATTTGTAGTAAGTTTTCGTTTAGCTCTACAAACACATATCACATACAATGGATTAATTGTAGCGGACTTTCTCCACTCAAAAGCAATATGTTGGCCTCTTTCTCCTTTGTTACTACTCTACCTATTTCGTTACAATTCTCTTTTTGTAGTTAGTTTTAGTTGAGCTCTACGAACTCATATCACATACAATAGATTAATAACACGATTTTAAATTTATGTCCTCTCAAAAGCTTGTTGGCCTCTTTATACTTTTGTCCTACTCTTAAACCTAAACCCTTAACCCTAAACCCTAAATCCTTAACCTAACCTTAAACACCCACATTTAGTTGAGCTCTACGAACTTGCATCACATTCGGTGGAGGAATATCATGAGCTTAAACTTATTGTGGTACAACAAGACACGTTCGGTCATTAGGGAAAAATTTCTCCAATCAAAAGCTATAAGTTGGCCGCTTTCTACTTTGTTCCTACTCTACTTATTTCATCACAATTGTCCATTTGTAGTAAGTTTTCGTTTAGCTCTACAAACACATATCACATACAATGGATTAGTTGTAGCGGAATTTCTCCTCTCAAAAGCAATATGTTGGCCTCTTTCTCCTTTGTTACTACTCTACTTATTTCGTTACAATTCTCTTTTTGTAGTTAGTTTTAGTTGAGCTCTACGAACTCATATCACATACAATAGATTAATAACACAATTTTAAATTTATGTCCTCTCAAAAGCTTGTTGGCCTCTTTATACTTTTGTCCTACTCTTAAACCTAAACCCTTAACCCGAAACCCTAAATCCTTAACCTAACCTTAAACACCCACATTTAGTTGAGCTCTACGAACTTGCATCACATTCGGTGGAGGAATATCATGAGCTTAAACTTATTGTGGTACAACAAGACACGTTCGGTCATTAGGGAAAAATTTCTCCAATCAAAAGCTATAAGTTGGCCGCTTTCTACTTTGTTCCTACTCTACTTATTTCATCACAATTGTCCATTTGTAGTAAGTTTTCGTTTAGCTCTACAAACACATATCACATACAATGGATTAGTTGTAGCAAACTTTCTCCTCTCAAAAGCAATATGTTGGCCTCTTTCTCCTTTGTTACTACTCTACCTATTTCGTTACAATTCTCTTTTTGTAGTTAGTTTTAGTTGAGCTCTACGAACTCATATCACATACAATAGATTAATAACACGATTTTAAATTTATGTCCTCTCAAAAGCTTGTTGGCCTCTTTATACTTTTGTCCTACTCTTAAACCTAAACCCTTAACCCTAAACCCTAAATCCTTAACCTAACCTTAAACACCCACATTTAGTTGAGCTCTACGAACTTGCATCACATTCGGTGGAGGAATATCATGAGCTTAAACTTATTGTGGTACAACAAGACACGTTCGGTCATTAGGGAAAAATTTCTCCAATCAAAAGCTATAAGTTGGCCGCTTTCTACTTTGTTCCTACTCTACTTATTTCATCACAATTGTCCATTTGTAGTAAGTTTTCGTTTAGCTCTACAAACACATATCACATACAATGGATTAGTTGTAGCGGAATTTCTCCTCTCAAAAGCAATATGTTGGCCTCTTTCTCCTTTGTTACTACTCTACTTATTTCGTTACAATTCTCTTTTTGTAGTTAGTTTTAGTTGAGCTCTACGAACTCATATCACATACAATAGATTAATAACACAATTTTAAATTTATGTCCTCTCAAAAGCTTGTTGGCCTCTTTATACTTTTGTCCTACTCTTAAACCTAAACCCTTAACCCGAAACCCTAAATCCTTAACCTAACCTTAAACACCCACATTTAGTTGAGCTCTACGAACTTGCATCACATTCGGTGGAGGAATATCATGAGCTTAAACTTATTGTGGTACAACAAGACACGTTCGGTCATTAGGGAAAAATTTCTCCAATCAAAAGCTATAAGTTGGCCGCTTTCTACTTTGTTCCTACTCTACTTATTTCATCACAATTGTCCATTTGTAGTAAGTTTTCGTTTAGCTCTACAAACACATATCACATACAATGGATTAGTTGTAGCAAACTTTCTCCTCTCAAAAGCAATATGTTGGCCTCTTTCTCCTTTGTTACTACTCTACTTATTTCGTTACAATTCTCTTTTTGTAGTTAGTTTTAGTTGAGCTCTACGAACTCATATCACATACAATAGATTAATAACACAATTTTAAATTTATGTCCTCTCAAAAGCTTGTTGGCCTCTTTATACTTTTGTCCTACTCTTAAACCTAAACCCTTAACCCGAAACCCTAAATCCTTAACCTAACCTTAAACACCCACATTTAGTTGAGCTCTACGAACTTGCATCACATTCGATGGAGGAATATCATGAGCTTAAACTTATTGTGGTACAACAAGACACGTTTGGTCATTAGGGAAAAATTTCTCCAATCAAAAGCTTTAAGTTGGCCGCTTTCTCCTTTGTTCCTACTCTACTTATTTCATCTCAATTGTCCATTTGTAGTAAGTTTTCGTTTAGCTCTACAAACACATATCACATACAATGGATTAATTGTAGCGGACTTTCTCCACTCAAAAGCAATATGTTGGCCTCTTTCTCCTTTGTTACTACTCTACCTATTTCGTTACAATTCTCTTTTTGTAGTTAGTTTTAGTTGAGCTCTACGAACTCATATCACATACAATAGATTAATAACACGATTTTAAATTTATGTCCTCTCAAAAGCTTGTTGGCCTCTTTATACTTTTGTCCTACTCTTAAACCTAAACCCTTAACCCTAAACCCTAAATCCTTAACCTAACCTTAAACACCCACATTTAGTTGAGCTCTACGAACTTGCATCACATTCGGTGGAGGAATATCATGAGCTTAAACTTATTGTGGTACAACAAGACACGTTCGGTCATTAGGGAAAAATTTCTCCAATCAAAAGCTATAAGTTGGCCGCTTTCTACTTTGTTCCTACTCTACTTATTTCATCACAATTGTCCATTTGTAGTAAGTTTTCGTTTAGCTCTACAAACACATATCACATACAATGGATTAGTTGTAGCGGAATTTGTAAGACCCGGATTTTCGGAACAAGTTAATTTCCGACTCACGCGTAGAATCCGTGTAAACGTGACAGGAGTTTGTTGTTTGAGAAAGATCAATGAAGAAGAAAGTTCAGGAATTGCTTGAGGTATGTTGCGTCGTCGCTGTAGGAATTAGTGCGAGTTGTCTGCACACCTGCCTTATGGCGAGCGTGTCCAGAATAGGCTATTTCGCTCTTAAAGCAACGTTTTGAGTGAGATTTCGAACTCTCGGAAAATTTAAAGATTCTCTTTATTTTTCCATCGACCAGCGTTTCATTTCGGAACTCTGGACTGTACGCACGATAGGTTTCACTTTTCGGATGTCCGCCGACGCTAATTTCTTTGCTTCGAAACCCTATTTTCGAGCAATGGATGAAGACTTTTTCTATTCGGGACTTCTAACGAAGATTCCGTCCGCGTTGCCAGACTTGTTTCGACGTTTCCAATCTTTCTTCAGTTGGAAGTTTTGTCGTTTGAGCATCACAGCAAAAAGTAGTTTTTCGGGGCAGATTAACCGACACCGCTTTTGAGATTTTCGATATCGTTTTTCCCATATCATAGATATTTGTTTTGAGTTCTGGATTTCTGACGCCAGAATCTCTCTTAGAATTTCTCGGTGATCGTGCTGCAAAAATCGGAATCGCGAAATTTTCATTTTCCCGCGATTTCACCCGCCTATAAATAGCGCGAAAAAGCAAAATCCTCTCATTTTCTTTCCATTTGTGGCTGATTTCGTGGGGAGCAAGGGGGGAGGGGATTTCCGCGAAAACTTGACCAATCTTCGTGCAGTTCGTCCCTACTTCTAGGTATCAAGGTAACTAACACGATTCCTACCTCTGATTGTTGTTTCTGTTGCGTTTCTGAAGTCGTTTCTGTGCTCTAAGTTTTGAGCTTTTTCTAAAATTGTCCGATTTCTCTGATTTCTTGCTTGGGTTATGTTCCTTATGTTCCCCTGAGTCTAAAACCTCTGTCAGTAAACTCTGATTGCGATTCAGTTGTCCAGGATCTGAAAAATTGACTCAAAACTCTTTTTGTCTCACATTTCGAAACTTTATTGTCGAAAAGACTTAATCTGACTTCGTGCCTTTAGGATTTGTTGTCACGGATGTCATGAGGATCGTTGCTGTCAAATTTGTTTTCAGAACTGATAACTTTGAAGTTTTGAGCCTTTATTTTGGACCAAAATGCCCCTGCGTAGTCGTATTCCGGCCCGATTGTCCGAAAATTGTTCTGACAGTTTCTTTGCCTTAGTTTTACCCTAAAACTACCTTGTGAATTGATTTGATCAAAGAAAAAGAGTCGAAGCCCTTTTTCCTTTGAGGCCGTGGACTATTTCCTTTAGGGGGGAGTTTTTCGGTTTCGAAAACTTGTCTTTTCGTACCTGATTGTCCTATTCTGAAGCTTTAATGCTTTGTCTATCGTTTATGTATTGTATTGCGATCGAACTAATCGATTTTGTTTGGATTCTGCTTTGTTTTTCTCCGAGGTTCAGTTGAGGGAACTTTGGAAGACTCAGAGCAATTGTTTGAGGAGAACTTTGTTTGCGAAGCTGGAACAGCTCGAGGTTAGGGCAACTTGCTATATTTAGCTATGATTGCATGATAGGCGTCGATAAACTAGACCTATGCTTTATCTGATGTTGTATATGATGATGATTTCTTGTTATGATTGTTTCATAACTTATGATATTGATGATGTGTTGAATTGAGCGTTTTGACGCAACTTCGGAGTGGGGGTTCATTGATCTGGGGATCTTTGACATTTCGGGTTGGATGAACAACCCTAGGCAAGTTCAAATGTGGGGTTTGAGACTTAGCCATTTGTTGGGATTCGTTGGAATTCCTAGACTTTCCCCGGGAAATGTATTTTGGGTGGTTGACTTTTGGGAAACTTAGACTTTGAGAAATAAACTCATAACTTGGCTAATTCGAATTGAAACAATTTTTATTAACGTTTAAGCATAGGAGAACTGAAGGGGAAAAATATTTACGAAAGGCGGGGAAAAGTCGACTTATGTTGTGGGTTTGGAGAGTTTGGAATTGGGGAAAGCCACTGAGGTGAGCTATGGTGATGATTGAAAGTCACCGAGTACTCTAGTACTCCTGGTAGTGTTGTTCGAGTCGTGTTGTATTAACCGGCACAGACTCTGGGTTTTGTTTGTGGGGTTTGTGGTGGGAGTTGTGTTGTATTGACCGACACTAACTCCGAGTCGTGTTGTATTGACCGACACTGACTCTGGTTTTGATAATCATATTGCACACGTGCATATACGCGATGAAGTGCCAAGCAGAGTACTTCGGTATAACAGGAAGTAACGATCAGCCATGCAGAGTTGAATCGGTCCTGACTATATCTGGCACAACAGGAGGTAACGATCATCCATGTAGAGTTGCATCGTGCCTGTTGATGTTCGGCATAGCAAGCAGAAATGGTCAAACCATGTAGAGTTTGTACCGTCTTGACTATAGCCAAAGGTGATAAGCGACGCCCGAGCAGAAATGGTTAAACACGAGGCCAGTGTTACGACCGTCTCGAGGTGCCCAGCCTATAAGTGGCAATACCGTTGGTTTGTCCCGTCGCCAAGCAGAGTGACGTCGTTGATTTGTTCCGTCGCCAAGCAGAGTGACGTTGTTGATTTGTTCCGTCGCCAAGCAGAGTGACGTTGTTGTTTTGTCCCGTCGCCAAGCAGAGTGACGTTATTCGGATTTGTGTCAGCATATTCTGCACTGGCACACAATGCATCTTATTATGATTGAATTGTGTAAGAGATTTGATAACATGCTATGTATAAACCTTAGGGTAAGCAGTGCATAACTTATATGTATATATACAACATATATATATACCCCTTTTATCGCATGTGGATTGTATATCTATTGTATTCTGTAAGTTGACCCTAGCGCCTTGGCTTTGTTTGTATGTTTGTGCTTGGGCGGTCGGCCTGCCGCCAGGCGTCCGTCAGCCGGTTCGTGATGATTCGTTGTGCGGGAAAGAGCCGGAGCGGAACGACTATTACTGAAGCTTTCGACGAGGACCCGGACTTCATGACTGATCGAGGGAGGGTCGATGATAGTAGTGTGGGTTATGGGTGGTTAGAGTCTTTTGAGTTGGTTGTTACTGTAATAGCTCTGATTCGTCATTCATATTTTGGGACAGGGTAGGTTCCCGACGCATGGCTTTTGTGTGGTTCTCTTACTGAGGGATCACAGTGAGACAGTCGGACCATAGGGGTCTTTCCTTAGGCCATTTTGAGGCCGACTTCCTCCTAGTGGTTTGTAATTATAATTTTCTCACTCACACATCTGGATCTGTAACTATTTGCCTACGGGCACACTACTTTGGAGTCACTGCGAGTGCGCGTGACGGGAGAGTGCAGCTGAGGTTGTACATGTGTATATATTTGTATATTGGTTAGTTAGTGTTGGGGTTATGTCTTTATTTCTCTATTGCTTGATTTAAAAGGAATCAAACGAAAAAAAAAATTACCTGTTTTCCGCGTAAAGTTTACTTTTGGTTACTAAAGTGACACCTGGAAATCGGGGTGTTACATTGTGGTATCAGAGCTTAGTCGAGTCTTTTGGGAGTCTTTGGGGAATAGGTCTTCTGTGCTAGGTTGTGTGACTCTGCAAAGAGTGAAAATTGATTGTCTGCAGAGCGATTTTCGCTCTAATTGCTTGCGTTACTACTCAATCGGATTGAGTGGTTTGTCTAGTGCTACCGTATGGTTAGTACTAATCGGACGTTCGATGGGATATAGGATGGTGGATCTTAACCGGATGGCGGAGGCTACACGTGAGCATCATCAACGACTGATGGCGACAGCAATGTATCAACAAAGAGGAATGAACCGAACTGGAGCTGGGGGACCAATAAGGTCAGGATCTCAAGGCTACAACAGAAGGGAGAGCTACCATCAGTGGGGACCGTATCAGCGTTTCAAGGGAAGAGATCTTATCTCAAGAGTCTACAAACCAACGACTGCTGATACTGGAGGGGAGCCAGTTGGTGACAAAGGTGTGACATGTACTCATTGTGGAAAGTTTGGGCATTTTGCTAACAAGTGCTCAGTGACTGGATGGAGATGCTTCAAGTGTAACCGAGAGGGGCATCTAGCTGTGAACTGCAAGACACCCCAGGAGGAAACGTCTGATAGTAAGATGAAAGGGAATGATGCTACCGAAGGGACAGGAAACAAGACTTCGGGAAGAGCAGTGACGTGTTACAGGTGCAGGGAAGTAGGGCACTATGCTAGTAAGTGCAAGATCAAGGGAAAACTATGCTTTAATTGCAACCAACCGGGACATTTCTCCCAAGATTGCAAGGCACTCAAGGGCGAATCATCAGGGAATGTTGGGAAAGGAAAACAATTTGCTACAGAGGAAAGGATTCATGCCAAGGAGGGCAAGAGCTGAGGAGTTGAACGAGGAAGAACGTGGGAACGATGTAGGACCTTATTCGAGGTTGCTCGTGATTTAACTATAGAAGTTACACGAGGTTGGGAATAGCACACTAAGTCTAGAAAGTAGTCTTCCACCGTTGCGTTTATGAGGAAGCTAGTAGTTGAAGAACGAATCTTAGGGAGATTCCTTATAGGTAGTATACGTGTTATGTTGAGGGTGTGTAGTTCCGTAGCGGGATCATTAAAGGATTTAGTATCAGGATATTTGTGACTACTGGAGGATAGGAACTCATTGACTGTTCCAGTGGGTTTTTCTAAATTTCCACCTTCGATGTATTAGGCCTGATCAACCTAATATTGAGGGGGTGATATTCGGAATCACAGCTGGTTATGGACTTTGATAGAAGGATGTGTAAGATGAATTTGAATTGATTGAGGATTAGTCGGATTTGGGAGGAAAGTTCGTGTTAAGCATTTGATTGTAAAAGATTAAGATTTAAATCTTTGGAAGTCGATGAGTGTCGTATAGACATTGATTGGTTAGTTCGTGTGATTACTCCAAGTAGAGGTAGACTAAGTCAAGAGGTTTAATGCCGGAAAAGTATTAAGTAGTTTCTCGGAAGTTATGAAGTCATAGGTTATGTGATTACTGAGTGGAATTGTTAGAGACTAAATAAGTTGAATGTAATCAGGTTTTAGATGATAGCTTGATGGTAGCGAGAGTGAGAAGAATTAACTCTGAACTAGATTGTTATAGTCGAGTTCGAGGAATAAGTTTTGCTAAGCGTTGGATTAATATGTGGAGACATTATAGTCTTAAGAGATGAATTTTCGCTTGAAAAGTGTTGAATTAATGATTAAGTTGGAGAAAGAAAGTTTTAGCATAAGTTGAATACTTGAGGTTGTTGATATGGATTCCAAAGAAATATGCTGAGATTACTAAGTGAGATATACTAAGTTGGATTGAAATCTTAGGGTTAAGATTGAATCTTGAGAGTCGAGAATCGCGTACGAGTAGGAGATCTTATGGTTGTAGGTGTGACAATAGGAGTTGAATCTTAGAAGATTGAAGACCTGAAGGTGAGTTTCGGGTTAAGACCATTGAGGTATATTATAAGAGAGATCTTGAAGTAAAGGAATTCTGGGTTGTGTGGAGTGTTAAGGTTAGTGATCGATTGATGTTGATTATGAGGTTACGGACATAATGACCATGTGACAAGATTTGAATGATGTTAGCATAATAAGTTGTGAATGTGAAAGCATGACGCCACTGGTCAGGTCGTTTGGGTAAGTGAAGGAGTTATAGTTTTTAAGAAACGGATATTCATTTAAGAAGTATTGAAGGATTAAAGGTCACTAGAGGACCAAACTTGGTGAAGGTTTAGGTTTTAAATCTATGAATGTCTGTCTAAGGTGTGTAAGACTCGAAGGTTGTCAGAATTTGATTGAGAGATTAAGAAGTTGATTGACGAGATGGTGATTGAGTCACAAAAAGGAAGGTGTTAGTATTAAGATGAATACCTGAGGTTGTTATATTTTGACGAGTTTCGTAGAGTATAAGAGTCAATGGGACTTTGTTATGGATTTTGATGATGCATATTACGGGTAACAAGTGAATTTTACTAAAGTTGAATGAGAATCCTAGGGCTAAGGTTGACCTAGTGAGCTGAGATTCATGTACACATAAGAGATTTAGTGGTGTTAGCGGCTACGATAACAGTTAAATCTCAGAATGTTGAAGGATCGGATGATAAAATGGCTAGTTAAGTCCCTTGATGTATAGTTATGATTTAATCTTCTAGAGGATAAGTCTCGATTTGTGCGAAGTGTTAGGGATTTCAGTAAGTGTAAATAGGTTTGAGTGAGGGAAGTTCTAAGGAAGAAGACGATAATAATGGATTGTTAGATATTAAGAAGAGGATTATCTTATAAGTTGTTGATAACTTGATGTTGAAGGGGATAAGATTAGTGAAGGACAAGAAATAAGGACATAAGTCGATTTTTAATTCGAATGGTGACTAAGTAGGAGATTGATTTCATTGTGCGAGTGATGATAGTTACGAAGTTGGATGTGACGTTAATGGACTATTAGATTCCAACGCAATATTTCGTCTAGGAGTTATCGAACGGACAAGTGGAGTTTTGGACTGTAGATGAAGATCACGAGGACGAGTTTATAGTATTTACCTTAAGATGACAGAGAGGCACCGAGTTTAAGAAGAATTTCGGACGACCGAAAGTAAAGAAGTAAGTGGCTAAGGTTGTGCGACTGCACGGAATGCCAACCGGTATCATTTCAAGCAGAGGTCCGACGCAAGTAATCGAGTCAGACGACATGAGGTTGAATGATGTTTTGTCTTTTGAGACGCCGATAGTTAACAGTGGGGATAGAAGAGTGAAACAGTTAAGGGGAAGGCAGATTTCTTAAGTAAAGATTTTGAGGAACAATGACACAAGCACTACTACATGGGAATTGGAAGATAAGATCAAGGAACTGTATTCCGAACTTTTCTCAGAACTCTGAGTTTCGAGGACGAAACTTTCTTTTTGGAGGGGAGTATTGTAAGACCCGGATTTTCGGAACAAGTTAATTTCCGACTCACGCGTAGAATCCGTGTAAACGTGACAGGAGTTTGTTGTTTGAGAAAGATCAATGAAGAAGAAAGTTCAGGAATTGCTTGAGGTATGTTGCGTCGTCGCTGTAGGAATTAGTGCGAGTTGTCTGCACACCTGCCTTATGGCGAGCGTGTCCAGAATAGGCTATTTCGCTCTTAAAGCAACGTTTTGAGTGAGATTTCGAACTCTCGGAAAATTTAAAGATTCTCTTTATTTTTCCATCGACCAGCGTTTCATTTCGGAACTCTGGACTGTACGCACGATAGGTTTCACTTTTCGGATGTCCGCCGACGCTAATTTCTTTGCTTCGAAACCCTATTTTCGAGCAATGGATGAAGACTTTTTCTATTCGGGACTTCTAACGAAGATTCCGTCCGCGTTGCCAGACTTGTTTCGACGTTTCCAATCTTTCTTCAGTTGGAAGTTTTGTCGTTTGAGCATCACAGCAAAAAGTAGTTTTTCGGGGCAGATTAACCGACACCGCTTTTGAGATTTTCGATATCGTTTTTCCCATATCATAGATATTTGTTTTGAGTTCTGGATTTCTGACGCCAGAATCTCTCTTAGAATTTCTCGGTGATCGTGCTGCAAAAATCGGAATCGCGAAATTTTCATTTTCCCGCGATTTCACCCGCCTATAAATAGCGCGAAAAAGCAAAATCCTCTCATTTTCTTTCCATTTGTGGCTGATTTCGTGGGGAGCAAGGGGGGAGGGGATTTCCGCGAAAACTTGACCAATCTTCGTGCAGTTCGTCCCTACTTCTAGGTATCAAGGTAACTAACACGATTCCTACCTCTGATTGTTGTTTCTGTTGCGTTTCTGAAGTCGTTTCTGTGCTCTAAGTTTTGAGCTTTTTCTAAAATTGTCCGATTTCTCTGATTTCTTGCTTGGGTTATGTTCCTTATGTTCCCCTGAGTCTAAAACCTCTGTCAGTAAACTCTGATTGCGATTCAGTTGTCCAGGATCTGAAAAATTGACTCAAAACTCTTTTTGTCTCACATTTCGAAACTTTATTGTCGAAAAGACTTAATCTGACTTCGTGCCTTTAGGATTTGTTGTCACGGATGTCATGAGGATCGTTGCTGTCAAATTTGTTTTCAGAACTGATAACTTTGAAGTTTTGAGCCTTTATTTTGGACCAAAATGCCCCTGCGTAGTCGTATTCCGGCCCGATTGTCCGAAAATTGTTCTGACAGTTTCTTTGCCTTAGTTTTACCCTAAAACTACCTTGTGAATTGATTTGATCAAAGAAAAAGAGTCGAAGCCCTTTTTCCTTTGAGGCCGTGGACTATTTCCTTTAGGGGGGAGTTTTTCGGTTTCGAAAACTTGTCTTTTCGTACCTGATTGTCCTATTCTGAAGCTTTAATGCTTTGTCTATCGTTTATGTATTGTATTGCGATCGAACTAATCGATTTTGTTTGGATTCTGCTTTGTTTTTCTCCGAGGTTCAGTTGAGGGAACTTTGGAAGACTCAGAGCAATTGTTTGAGGAGAACTTTGTTTGCGAAGCTGGAACAGCTCGAGGTTAGGGCAACTTGCTATATTTAGCTATGATTGCATGATAGGCGTCGATAAACTAGACCTATGCTTTATCTGATGTTGTATATGATGATGATTTCTTGTTATGATTGTTTCATAACTTATGATATTGATGATGTGTTGAATTGAGCGTTTTGACGCAACTTCGGAGTGGGGGTTCATTGATCTGGGGATCTTTGACATTTCGGGTTGGATGAACAACCCTAGGCAAGTTCAAATGTGGGGTTTGAGACTTAGCCATTTGTTGGGATTCGTTGGAATTCCTAGACTTTCCCCGGGAAATGTATTTTGGGTGGTTGACTTTTGGGAAACTTAGACTTTGAGAAATAAACTCATAACTTGGCTAATTCGAATTGAAACAATTTTTATTAACGTTTAAGCATAGGAGAACTGAAGGGGAAAAATATTTACGAAAGGCGGGGAAAAGTCGACTTATGTTGTGGGTTTGGAGAGTTTGGAATTGGGGAAAGCCACTGAGGTGAGCTATGGTGATGATTGAAAGTCACCGAGTACTCTAGTACTCCTGGTAGTGTTGTTCGAGTCGTGTTGTATTAACCGGCACAGACTCTGGGTTTTGTTTGTGGGGTTTGTGGTGGGAGTTGTGTTGTATTGACCGACACTAACTCCGAGTCGTGTTGTATTGACCGACACTGACTCTGGTTTTGATAATCATATTGCACACGTGCATATACGCGATGAAGTGCCAAGCAGAGTACTTCGGTATAACAGGAAGTAACGATCAGCCATGCAGAGTTGAATCGGTCCTGACTATATCTGGCACAACAGGAGGTAACGATCATCCATGTAGAGTTGCATCGTGCCTGTTGATGTTCGGCATAGCAAGCAGAAATGGTCAAACCATGTAGAGTTTGTACCGTCTTGACTATAGCCAAAGGTGATAAGCGACGCCCGAGCAGAAATGGTTAAACACGAGGCCAGTGTTACGACCGTCTCGAGGTGCCCAGCCTATAAGTGGCAATACCGTTGGTTTGTCCCGTCGCCAAGCAGAGTGACGTCGTTGATTTGTTCCGTCGCCAAGCAGAGTGACGTTGTTGATTTGTTCCGTCGCCAAGCAGAGTGACGTTGTTGTTTTGTCCCGTCGCCAAGCAGAGTGACGTTATTCGGATTTGTGTCAGCATATTCTGCACTGGCACACAATGCATCTTATTATGATTGAATTGTGTAAGAGATTTGATAACATGCTATGTATAAACCTTAGGGTAAGCAGTGCATAACTTATATGTATATATACAACATATATATATACCCCTTTTATCGCATGTGGATTGTATATCTATTGTATTCTGTAAGTTGACCCTAGCGCCTTGGCTTTGTTTGTATGTTTGTGCTTGGGCGGTCGGCCTGCCGCCAGGCGTCCGTCAGCCGGTTCGTGATGATTCGTTGTGCGGGAAAGAGCCGGAGCGGAACGACTATTACTGAAGCTTTCGACGAGGACCCGGACTTCATGACTGATCGAGGGAGGGTCGATGATAGTAGTGTGGGTTATGGGTGGTTAGAGTCTTTTGAGTTGGTTGTTACTGTAATAGCTCTGATTCGTCATTCATATTTTGGGACAGGGTAGGTTCCCGACGCATGGCTTTTGTGTGGTTCTCTTACTGAGGGATCACAGTGAGACAGTCGGACCATAGGGGTCTTTCCTTAGGCCATTTTGAGGCCGACTTCCTCCTAGTGGTTTGTAATTATAATTTTCTCACTCACACATCTGGATCTGTAACTATTTGCCTACGGGCACACTACTTTGGAGTCACTGCGAGTGCGCGTGACGGGAGAGTGCAGCTGAGGTTGTACATGTGTATATATTTGTATATTGGTTAGTTAGTGTTGGGGTTATGTCTTTATTTCTCTATTGCTTGATTTAAAAGGAATCAAACGAAAAAAAAAATTACCTGTTTTCCGCGTAAAGTTTACTTTTGGTTACTAAAGTGACACCTGGAAATCGGGGTGTTACATTGTGGTATCAGAGCTTAGTCGAGTCTTTTGGGAGTCTTTGGGGAATAGGTCTTCTGTGCTAGGTTGTGTGACTCTGCAAAGAGTGAAAATTGATTGTCTGCAGAGCGATTTTCGCTCTAATTGCTTGCGTTACTACTCAATCGGATTGAGTGGTTTGTCTAGTGCTACCGTATGGTTAGTACTAATCGGACGTTCGATGGGATATAGGATGGTGGATCTTAACCGGATGGCGGAGGCTACACGTGAGCATCATCAACGACTGATGGCGACAGCAATGTATCAACAAAGAGGAATGAACCGAACTGGAGCTGGGGGACCAATAAGGTCAGGATCTCAAGGCTACAACAGAAGGGAGAGCTACCATCAGTGGGGACCGTATCAGCGTTTCAAGGGAAGAGATCTTATCTCAAGAGTCTACAAACCAACGACTGCTGATACTGGAGGGGAGCCAGTTGGTGACAAAGGTGTGACATGTACTCATTGTGGAAAGTTTGGGCATTTTGCTAACAAGTGCTCAGTGACTGGATGGAGATGCTTCAAGTGTAACCGAGAGGGGCATCTAGCTGTGAACTGCAAGACACCCCAGGAGGAAACGTCTGATAGTAAGATGAAAGGGAATGATGCTACCGAAGGGACAGGAAACAAGACTTCGGGAAGAGCAGTGACGTGTTACAGGTGCAGGGAAGTAGGGCACTATGCTAGTAAGTGCAAGATCAAGGGAAAACTATGCTTTAATTGCAACCAACCGGGACATTTCTCCCAAGATTGCAAGGCACTCAAGGGCGAATCATCAGGGAATGTTGGGAAAGGAAAACAATTTGCTACAGAGGAAAGGATTCATGCCAAGGAGGGCAAGAGCTGAGGAGTTGAACGAGGAAGAACGTGGGAACGATGTAGGACCTTATTCGAGGTTGCTCGTGATTTAACTATAGAAGTTACACGAGGTTGGGAATAGCACACTAAGTCTAGAAAGTAGTCTTCCACCGTTGCGTTTATGAGGAAGCTAGTAGTTGAAGAACGAATCTTAGGGAGATTCCTTATAGGTAGTATACGTGTTATGTTGAGGGTGTGTAGTTCCGTAGCGGGATCATTAAAGGATTTAGTATCAGGATATTTGTGACTACTGGAGGATAGGAACTCATTGACTGTTCCAGTGGGTTTTTCTAAATTTCCACCTTCGATGTATTAGGCCTGATCAACCTAATATTGAGGGGGTGATATTCGGAATCACAGCTGGTTATGGACTTTGATAGAAGGATGTGTAAGATGAATTTGAATTGATTGAGGATTAGTCGGATTTGGGAGGAAAGTTCGTGTTAAGCATTTGATTGTAAAAGATTAAGATTTAAATCTTTGGAAGTCGATGAGTGTCGTATAGACATTGATTGGTTAGTTCGTGTGATTACTCCAAGTAGAGGTAGACTAAGTCAAGAGGTTTAATGCCGGAAAAGTATTAAGTAGTTTCTCGGAAGTTATGAAGTCATAGGTTATGTGATTACTGAGTGGAATTGTTAGAGACTAAATAAGTTGAATGTAATCAGGTTTTAGATGATAGCTTGATGGTAGCGAGAGTGAGAAGAATTAACTCTGAACTAGATTGTTATAGTCGAGTTCGAGGAATAAGTTTTGCTAAGCGTTGGATTAATATGTGGAGACATTATAGTCTTAAGAGATGAATTTTCGCTTGAAAAGTGTTGAATTAATGATTAAGTTGGAGAAAGAAAGTTTTAGCATAAGTTGAATACTTGAGGTTGTTGATATGGATTCCAAAGAAATATGCTGAGATTACTAAGTGAGATATACTAAGTTGGATTGAAATCTTAGGGTTAAGATTGAATCTTGAGAGTCGAGAATCGCGTACGAGTAGGAGATCTTATGGTTGTAGGTGTGACAATAGGAGTTGAATCTTAGAAGATTGAAGACCTGAAGGTGAGTTTCGGGTTAAGACCATTGAGGTATATTATAAGAGAGATCTTGAAGTAAAGGAATTCTGGGTTGTGTGGAGTGTTAAGGTTAGTGATCGATTGATGTTGATTATGAGGTTACGGACATAATGACCATGTGACAAGATTTGAATGATGTTAGCATAATAAGTTGTGAATGTGAAAGCATGACGCCACTGGTCAGGTCGTTTGGGTAAGTGAAGGAGTTATAGTTTTTAAGAAACGGATATTCATTTAAGAAGTATTGAAGGATTAAAGGTCACTAGAGGACCAAACTTGGTGAAGGTTTAGGTTTTAAATCTATGAATGTCTGTCTAAGGTGTGTAAGACTCGAAGGTTGTCAGAATTTGATTGAGAGATTAAGAAGTTGATTGACGAGATGGTGATTGAGTCACAAAAAGGAAGGTGTTAGTATTAAGATGAATACCTGAGGTTGTTATATTTTGACGAGTTTCGTAGAGTATAAGAGTCAATGGGACTTTGTTATGGATTTTGATGATGCATATTACGGGTAACAAGTGAATTTTACTAAAGTTGAATGAGAATCCTAGGGCTAAGGTTGACCTAGTGAGCTGAGATTCATGTACACATAAGAGATTTAGTGGTGTTAGCGGCTACGATAACAGTTAAATCTCAGAATGTTGAAGGATCGGATGATAAAATGGCTAGTTAAGTCCCTTGATGTATAGTTATGATTTAATCTTCTAGAGGATAAGTCTCGATTTGTGCGAAGTGTTAGGGATTTCAGTAAGTGTAAATAGGTTTGAGTGAGGGAAGTTCTAAGGAAGAAGACGATAATAATGGATTGTTAGATATTAAGAAGAGGATTATCTTATAAGTTGTTGATAACTTGATGTTGAAGGGGATAAGATTAGTGAAGGACAAGAAATAAGGACATAAGTCGATTTTTAATTCGAATGGTGACTAAGTAGGAGATTGATTTCATTGTGCGAGTGATGATAGTTACGAAGTTGGATGTGACGTTAATGGACTATTAGATTCCAACGCAATATTTCGTCTAGGAGTTATCGAACGGACAAGTGGAGTTTTGGACTGTAGATGAAGATCACGAGGACGAGTTTATAGTATTTACCTTAAGATGACAGAGAGGCACCGAGTTTAAGAAGAATTTCGGACGACCGAAAGT
Organism: Lotus japonicus; assembly: GCF_012489685.1. Taxonomy (NCBI): domain Eukaryota; kingdom Viridiplantae; phylum Streptophyta; class Magnoliopsida; order Fabales; family Fabaceae; genus Lotus; species Lotus japonicus. The sequence continues at coordinate 29,541,749 of NC_080045.1, read as the reverse complement.
AAAGAAGTAAGTGGCTAAGGTTGTGCGACTGCACGGAATGCCAACCGGTATCATTTCAAGCAGAGGTCCGACGCAAGTAATCGAGTCAGACGACATGAGGTTGAATGATGTTTTGTCTTTTGAGACGCCGATAGTTAACAGTGGGGATAGAAGAGTGAAACAGTTAAGGGGAAGGCAGATTTCTTAAGTAAAGATTTTGAGGAACAATGACACAAGCACTACTACATGGGAATTGGAAGATAAGATCAAGGAACTGTATTCCGAACTTTTCTCAGAACTCTGAGTTTCGAGGACGAAACTTTCTTTTTGGAGGGGAGTATTGTAAGACCCGGATTTTCGGAACAAGTTAATTTCCGACTCACGCGTAGAATCCGTGTAAACGTGACAGGAGTTTGTTGTTTGAGAAAGATCAATGAAGAAGAAAGTTCAGGAATTGCTTGAGGTATGTTGCGTCGTCGCTGTAGGAATTAGTGCGAGTTGTCTGCACACCTGCCTTATGGCGAGCGTGTCCAGAATAGGCTATTTCGCTCTTAAAGCAACGTTTTGAGTGAGATTTCGAACTCTCGGAAAATTTAAAGATTCTCTTTATTTTTCCATCGACCAGCGTTTCATTTCGGAACTCTGGACTGTACGCACGATAGGTTTCACTTTTCGGATGTCCGCCGACGCTAATTTCTTTGCTTCGAAACCCTATTTTCGAGCAATGGATGAAGACTTTTTCTATTCGGGACTTCTAACGAAGATTCCGTCCGCGTTGCCAGACTTGTTTCGACGTTTCCAATCTTTCTTCAGTTGGAAGTTTTGTCGTTTGAGCATCACAGCAAAAAGTAGTTTTTCGGGGCAGATTAACCGACACCGCTTTTGAGATTTTCGATATCGTTTTTCCCATATCATAGATATTTGTTTTGAGTTCTGGATTTCTGACGCCAGAATCTCTCTTAGAATTTCTCGGTGATCGTGCTGCAAAAATCGGAATCGCGAAATTTTCATTTTCCCGCGATTTCACCCGCCTATAAATAGCGCGAAAAAGCAAAATCCTCTCATTTTCTTTCCATTTGTGGCTGATTTCGTGGGGAGCAAGGGGGGAGGGGATTTCCGCGAAAACTTGACCAATCTTCGTGCAGTTCGTCCCTACTTCTAGGTATCAAGGTAACTAACACGATTCCTACCTCTGATTGTTGTTTCTGTTGCGTTTCTGAAGTCGTTTCTGTGCTCTAAGTTTTGAGCTTTTTCTAAAATTGTCCGATTTCTCTGATTTCTTGCTTGGGTTATGTTCCTTATGTTCCCCTGAGTCTAAAACCTCTGTCAGTAAACTCTGATTGCGATTCAGTTGTCCAGGATCTGAAAAATTGACTCAAAACTCTTTTTGTCTCACATTTCGAAACTTTATTGTCGAAAAGACTTAATCTGACTTCGTGCCTTTAGGATTTGTTGTCACGGATGTCATGAGGATCGTTGCTGTCAAATTTGTTTTCAGAACTGATAACTTTGAAGTTTTGAGCCTTTATTTTGGACCAAAATGCCCCTGCGTAGTCGTATTCCGGCCCGATTGTCCGAAAATTGTTCTGACAGTTTCTTTGCCTTAGTTTTACCCTAAAACTACCTTGTGAATTGATTTGATCAAAGAAAAAGAGTCGAAGCCCTTTTTCCTTTGAGGCCGTGGACTATTTCCTTTAGGGGGGAGTTTTTCGGTTTCGAAAACTTGTCTTTTCGTACCTGATTGTCCTATTCTGAAGCTTTAATGCTTTGTCTATCGTTTATGTATTGTATTGCGATCGAACTAATCGATTTTGTTTGGATTCTGCTTTGTTTTTCTCCGAGGTTCAGTTGAGGGAACTTTGGAAGACTCAGAGCAATTGTTTGAGGAGAACTTTGTTTGCGAAGCTGGAACAGCTCGAGGTTAGGGCAACTTGCTATATTTAGCTATGATTGCATGATAGGCGTCGATAAACTAGACCTATGCTTTATCTGATGTTGTATATGATGATGATTTCTTGTTATGATTGTTTCATAACTTATGATATTGATGATGTGTTGAATTGAGCGTTTTGACGCAACTTCGGAGTGGGGGTTCATTGATCTGGGGATCTTTGACATTTCGGGTTGGATGAACAACCCTAGGCAAGTTCAAATGTGGGGTTTGAGACTTAGCCATTTGTTGGGATTCGTTGGAATTCCTAGACTTTCCCCGGGAAATGTATTTTGGGTGGTTGACTTTTGGGAAACTTAGACTTTGAGAAATAAACTCATAACTTGGCTAATTCGAATTGAAACAATTTTTATTAACGTTTAAGCATAGGAGAACTGAAGGGGAAAAATATTTACGAAAGGCGGGGAAAAGTCGACTTATGTTGTGGGTTTGGAGAGTTTGGAATTGGGGAAAGCCACTGAGGTGAGCTATGGTGATGATTGAAAGTCACCGAGTACTCTAGTACTCCTGGTAGTGTTGTTCGAGTCGTGTTGTATTAACCGGCACAGACTCTGGGTTTTGTTTGTGGGGTTTGTGGTGGGAGTTGTGTTGTATTGACCGACACTAACTCCGAGTCGTGTTGTATTGACCGACACTGACTCTGGTTTTGATAATCATATTGCACACGTGCATATACGCGATGAAGTGCCAAGCAGAGTACTTCGGTATAACAGGAAGTAACGATCAGCCATGCAGAGTTGAATCGGTCCTGACTATATCTGGCACAACAGGAGGTAACGATCATCCATGTAGAGTTGCATCGTGCCTGTTGATGTTCGGCATAGCAAGCAGAAATGGTCAAACCATGTAGAGTTTGTACCGTCTTGACTATAGCCAAAGGTGATAAGCGACGCCCGAGCAGAAATGGTTAAACACGAGGCCAGTGTTACGACCGTCTCGAGGTGCCCAGCCTATAAGTGGCAATACCGTTGGTTTGTCCCGTCGCCAAGCAGAGTGACGTCGTTGATTTGTTCCGTCGCCAAGCAGAGTGACGTTGTTGATTTGTTCCGTCGCCAAGCAGAGTGACGTTGTTGTTTTGTCCCGTCGCCAAGCAGAGTGACGTTATTCGGATTTGTGTCAGCATATTCTGCACTGGCACACAATGCATCTTATTATGATTGAATTGTGTAAGAGATTTGATAACATGCTATGTATAAACCTTAGGGTAAGCAGTGCATAACTTATATGTATATATACAACATATATATATACCCCTTTTATCGCATGTGGATTGTATATCTATTGTATTCTGTAAGTTGACCCTAGCGCCTTGGCTTTGTTTGTATGTTTGTGCTTGGGCGGTCGGCCTGCCGCCAGGCGTCCGTCAGCCGGTTCGTGATGATTCGTTGTGCGGGAAAGAGCCGGAGCGGAACGACTATTACTGAAGCTTTCGACGAGGACCCGGACTTCATGACTGATCGAGGGAGGGTCGATGATAGTAGTGTGGGTTATGGGTGGTTAGAGTCTTTTGAGTTGGTTGTTACTGTAATAGCTCTGATTCGTCATTCATATTTTGGGACAGGGTAGGTTCCCGACGCATGGCTTTTGTGTGGTTCTCTTACTGAGGGATCACAGTGAGACAGTCGGACCATAGGGGTCTTTCCTTAGGCCATTTTGAGGCCGACTTCCTCCTAGTGGTTTGTAATTATAATTTTCTCACTCACACATCTGGATCTGTAACTATTTGCCTACGGGCACACTACTTTGGAGTCACTGCGAGTGCGCGTGACGGGAGAGTGCAGCTGAGGTTGTACATGTGTATATATTTGTATATTGGTTAGTTAGTGTTGGGGTTATGTCTTTATTTCTCTATTGCTTGATTTAAAAGGAATCAAACGAAAAAAAAAATTACCTGTTTTCCGCGTAAAGTTTACTTTTGGTTACTAAAGTGACACCTGGAAATCGGGGTGTTACAGAATTTCTCCTCTCAAAAGCAATATGTTGGCCTCTTTCTCCTTTGTTACTACTCTACTTATTTCGTTACAATTCTCTTTTTGTAGTTAGTTTTAGTTGAGCTCTACGAACTCATATCACATACAATAGATTAATAACACAATTTTAAATTTATGTCCTCTCAAAAGCTTGTTGGCCTCTTTATACTTTTGTCCTACTCTTAAACCTAAACCCTTAACCCGAAACCCTAAATCCTTAACCTAACCTTAAACACCCACATTTAGTTGAGCTCTACGAACTTGCATCACATTCGATGGAGGAATATCATGAGCTTAAACTTATTGTGGTACAACAAGACACGTTTGGTCATTAGGGAAAAATTTCTCCAATCAAAAGCTTTAAGTTGGCCGCTTTCTCCTTTGTTCCTACTCTACTTATTTCATCACAATTGTCCATTTGTAGTAAGTTTTCGTTTAGCTCTACAAACACATATCACATACAATGGATTAATTGTAGCAAACTTTCTCCACTCAAAAGCAATATGTTGGCCTCTTTCTCCTTTGTTACTACTCTACCTATTTCGTTACAATTCTCTTTTTGTAGTTAGTTTTAGTTGAGCTCTACGAACTCATATCACATACAATAGATTAATAACACGATTTTAAATTTATGTCCTCTCAAAAGCTTGTTGGCCTCTTTATACTTTTGTCCTACTCTTAAACCTAAACCCTTAACCCAAAACCCTAAATCCTTAACCTAACCTTAAACACCCACATTTAGTTGAGCTCTACGAACTTGCATCACATTCGATGGAGGAATATCATGAGCTTAAACTTATTGTGGTACAAAAAGACACGTTTGGTCATTAGGGAAAAATTTCTCCAATCAAAAGCTATAAGTTGGCCGCTTTCTACTTTGTTCCTACTCTACTTATTTCATCACAATTGTCCATTTGTAGTAAGTTTTCGTTTAGCTCTACAAACACATATCACATACAATGGATTAGTTTTCATTTTTTATTGATTTCCCCCGTTTAATTCGCCTGACAGGTGGATAAAGTAGCTTCTTCTACCCCAAAAGGATATAAAATATGCTTAATTCTGGGTTCCTGGCCAAAAGTTATGGCTGTTCGAAGTTTGCGGCTGAATGAACCTTTAAAATTCTACCTGTAGGTTCTGTTTTCTACTTTTACCGATTTCCCCCGTTAATTTCGGCTAGCAGGTGAATAAAATAGCTTCTTCGACCCCAAAAGCATATGAAATATGCTCGATTCTAGGTTCCGGGGCAAAAGTCGCTGCTGTTTGAAGTTTGCAGCCGAATTAACCCTCAAAATTCAACCTGTAGGTTCTGTTTTCTACTTTTACCGATTTCCCTTATTAAATTCTGCTAGCAGGTGAATAAAGTAGCTTCTTCTACCCCAAAAGCATATAAAATATGCTCAATTCTGGGTTCCGGGGCCAAAGTTATGGCTGTTTGAAGTTTGCAGGCGAATTAACCTTAAAAATTAAAACTGTAGGTTCCGTTTTCAATTTTTATTGATTTCCCCCGTTTAATTCGCCTGACAGGTGGATAAAGTAGGTTCTTCTACCCCAAAAGGATATAAAATATGCTTAATTCTGGGTTCCAGGCCAAAAGTTATGGCTGTTCGAAGTTTGCGGCTGAATGAACCTTTAAAATTCTACCTGTAGGTTCTGTTTTCTACTTTTACCGATTTCCCCCGTTAATTTCGGCTAGCAGGTGAATAAAATAGCTTCTTCGACCCCAAAAGCATATGAAATATGCTCGATTCTGGGTTCCGGGGCAAAAGTCGTTGCTGTTTGAAGTTTGCAGCCGAATTAACCCTCAAAATTCAACCTGTAGGTTCTGTTTTCTACTTTTACCGATTTCCCTTGTTAAATTCTGCTAGCAGGTGAATAAAGTAGCTTCTTCTACCCCAAAAGCATATAAAATATGCTCAATTCTGGGTTCCGGGGCAAAAGTTATGGCTGTTTGAAATTTGCAGGCGAATTAACCTTAAAAATTAAAACTGTAGGTTCCGTTTTCATTTTTTATTGATTTCCCCCGTTTAATGCGCCTGACAGGTGGATAAAGTAGCTTCTTCTACCCCAAAAGGATATAAAATATGCTTAATTCTGGGTTCCAGGCCAAAAGTTATGGCTGTTCGAAGTTTGCGGCTGAATGAACCTTTAAAATTCTACCTGTAGGTTCTGTTTTCTACTTTTACCGATTTCCCCGTTAAATTCGGCTAGCAGGTGAATAAAATAGCTTCTTCGACCCCAAAAGCATATGAAATATGCTCAATTCTGGGTTCCGGGGCAAAAGTCGTTGCTGTTTGAAGTTTGCAGCCGAATTAACCCTCAAAATTCAACCTGTAGGTTCTGTTTTCTACTTTTACCGATTTCCCTTGTTAAATTCTGCTATCTAGCAGGTGAATAAAGTAGCTTCTTCTACCCCAAAAGCATATAAAATATGCTCAATTCTGGGTTCCGGGGAAAAAGTTATGGCTGTTTGAAGTTTGCAGGCGAATTAACCTTAAAAATTAAAACTGTAGGTTCCGTTTTCATTTTTTATTGATTTCCCCCGTTTAATTCGCCTGACAGGTGGATAAAGTAGGTTCTTCTACCCCAAAAGGATATAAAATATGCTTAATTCTGGGTTCCAGGCCAAAAGTTATGGCTGTTCGAAGTTTGCGGCTGAATGAACCTTTAAAATTCTACCTGTAGGTTCTGTTTTCTACTTTTACCGATTTCCCCCGTTAATTTCGGCTAGCAGGTGAATAAAATAGCTTCTTCGACCCCAAAAGCATATGAAATATGCTCGATTCTGGGTTCCGGGGCAAAAGTCGTTGCTGTTTGAAGTTTGCAGCCGAATTAACCCTCAAAATTCAACCTGTAGGTTCTGTTTTCTACTTTTACCGATTTCCCTTGTTAAATTCTGCTAGCAGGTGAATAAAGTAGCTTCTTCTACCCCAAAAGCATATAAAATATGCTCAATTCTGGGTTCCGGGGCAAAAGTTATGGCTGTTTGAAATTTGCAGGCGAATTAACCTTAAAAATTAAAACTGTAGGTTCCGTTTTCATTTTTTATTGATTTCCCCCGTTTAATGCGCCTGACAGGTGGATAAAGTAGCTTCTTCTACCCCAAAAGGATATAAAATATGCTTAATTCTGGGTTCCAGGCCAAAAGTTATGGCTGTTCGAAGTTTGCGGCTGAATGAACCTTTAAAATTCTACCTGTAGGTTCTGTTTTCTACTTTTACCGATTTCCCCGTTAAATTCGGCTAGCAGGTGAATAAAATAGCTTCTTCGACCCCAAAAGCATATGAAATATGCTCAATTCTGGGTTCCGGGGCAAAAGTCGTTGCTGTTTGAAGTTTGCAGCCGAATTAACCCTCAAAATTCAACCTGTAGGTTCTGTTTTCTACTTTTACCGATTTCCCTTGTTAAATTCTGCTATCTAGCAGGTGAATAAAGTAGCTTCTTCTACCCCAAAAGCATATAAAATATGCTCAATTCTGGGTTCCGGGGAAAAAGTTATGGCTGTTTGAAGTTTGCAGGCGAATTAACCTTAAAAATTAAAACTGTAGGTTCCGTTTTCATTTTTTATTGATTTCCCCCGTTTAATTCGCCTGACAGGTGGATAAAGTAGGTTCTTCTACCCCAAAAGGATATAAAATATGCTTAATTCTGGGTTCCAGGCCAAAAGTTATGGCTGTTCGAAGTTTGCGCCTGAATGAACCTTTAAAATTCTACCTGTAGGTTCTGTTTTCTACTTTTACCGATTTCCCCCGTTAAATTCGGCTAGCAGGTGAATAAAATAGCTTCTTCGACCCCAAAAGCATATGAAATATGCTCGATTCTGGGTTCCGGGGCAAAAGTCGTTGCTGTTTGAAGTTTGCAGCCGAATTAACCCTCAAAATTCAACCTATAGGTTCTGTTTTCTACTTTTACCGATTTCCCTTGTTAAATTCTGCTAGCAGGTGAATAAAGTAGCTTCTTCTACCCCAAAAGCATATAAAATATGCTCAATTCTGGGTTCCGGGGCCAAAGTTATGGCTGTTTGAAGTTTGCAGGCGAATTAACCTTAAAAATTAAAACTGTAGGTTCCGTTTTCATTTTTTATTGATTTCCCCCGTTTAATTCGCCTGACAGGTGGATAAAGTAGCTTCTTCTACCCCAAAAGGATATAAAATATGCTTAATTCTGGGTTCCAGGCCAAAAGTTATGGTTGTTCGAAGTTTGCGGCTGAATGAACCTTTAAAATTCTACCTGTAGGTTCTGTTTTCTACTTTTACCGATTTTCCCCGTTAATTTCGGCTAGCAGGTGAATAAAATAGCTTCTTCGACCCCAAAAGCATATGAAATATGCTCATTTCTGGGTTCCGGGGCAAAAAGTCGTTGCTGTTTGAAGTTTGCAGCCGAATTAACCCTCAAAATTAAACCTGTAGGTTCTGTTTTCTACTTTTACCGATTTCCCTTGTTAAATTCTGCTAGCAGGTGAATAAAGTAGCTTCTTCTACCCCAAAAGCATATAAAATATGCTAAATTCTGGGTTCCGGGGCAAAAGTTATGGCTGTTTGAAGTTTGCAGGCGAATTAACCTTAAAAATTAAACCTGTAGGTTCCGTTTTCAATTTTTATTGATTTCCCCCGTTTAATTCGCCTGACAGGTGGATAAAGTAGGTTCTTCTACCCCAAAAGGATATAAAATATGCTTAATTCTGGGTTCCAGGCCAAAAGTTATGGTTGTTCGAAGTTTGCGGCTGAATGAACCTTTAAAATTCTACCTGTAGGTTCTGTTTTCTACTTTTACCGATTTCCCCCGTTAATTTCGGCTAGCAGGTGAATAAAATAGCTTCTTTGACCCCAAAAGCATATGAAATATGCTCGATTCTGGGTTCCGGGGCAAAAGTCGTTGCTGTTTGAAGTTTGCAGCCGAATTAACCCTCAAAATTCAACCTGTAGGTTCTGTTTTCTACTTTTACCGATTTCCCTTGTTAAATTCTGCTAGCAGGTGAATAAAGTAGCTTCTTCTACCCCAAAAGCATATAAAATATGCTCAATTCTGGGTTCCGGGGCAAAAGTTATGGCTGTTTGAAGTTTGCAGGCGAATTAACCTTAAAAATTAAAACTGTAGGTTCCGTTTTCATTTTTTATTGATTTCCCCCGTTTAATTCGCCTGACAGGTGGATAAAGTAGCTTCTTTTACCCCAAAAGGATATAAAATATGCTTAATTCTGGGTTCCAGGCCAAAAGTTATGGCTGTTCGAAGTTTGCGGCTAAATGAACCTTTAAAATTCTACCTGTAGGTTCTGTTTTCTACTTTTACCGATTTCCCCCGTTAAATTCGGCTAGCAGGTGAATAAAATAGCTTTTTCGACCCCAAAAGCATATGAAATATGCTCAATTCTGGGTTCCAGGGCAAAAGTCGTTGCTGTTTGAAGTTTGCAGCCGAATTAACCCTCAAAATTCAACCTATAGGTTCTGTTTTCTACTTTTACCGATTTCCCTTGTTAAATTCTGCTAGCAGGTGAATAAAGTAGCTTCTTCTACCCCAAAAGCATATAAAATATGCTCAATTCTGGGTTCCGGGGCAAAAGTTATGGCTGTTTGAAGTTTGCAGGCGAATTAACCTTAAAAATTAAACCTTTAGGTTTCGTTTTCAATTTTTATTGATTTCGCCCGTTTAATTCGCCTGACAGGTAGATAAAGTAGCTTCTTCTACCCCAAAAGGATATAAAATATGCTTAATTCTGGGTTCCAGGCCAAAAGTTATGGCTGTTCGAAGTTTGCGGCTGAATGAACCTTTAAAATTCTACCTGTAGGTTCTGTTTTCTACTTTTACCGATTTCCCCCGTTAAATTCGGCTAGCAGGTGAATAAAATAGCTTCTTCGACCCCAAAAGCATATGAAATATGCTCAATTCTGGGTTCCGGGGCAAAAGTCGTTGCTGATTGAAGTTTGCAGCCGAATTAACCCTCAAAATTCAACCTATAGGTTCTGTTTTCTACTTTTACCGATTTTCCTTGTTAAATTCTGCTAGCAGGTGAATAAAGTAGCTTCTTCTACCCCAAAAGCATATAAAATATGCTCAATTCTGGGTTCCGGGGCCAAAGTTATGGCTGTTTGAAGTTTGCAGGCGAATTAACCTTAAAAATTAAAACTGTAGGTTCCGTTTTCATTTTTTATTGATTTCCCCCGTTTAATTCGCCTGACAGGTGGATAAAGTAGCTTCTTCTACCCCAAAAGGATATAAAATATGCTTAATTCTGGGTTCCAGGCCAAAAGTTATGGTTGTTCGAAGTTTGCGGCTGAATGAACCTTTAAAATTCTACCTGTAGGTTCTGTTTTCTACTTTTACCGATTTTCCCCGTTAATTTCGGCTAGCAGGTGAATAAAATAGCTTCTTCGACCCCAAAAGCATATGAAATATGCTCATTTCTGGGTTCCGGGGCAAAAGTCGTTGCTGTTTGAAGTTTGCAGCCGAATTAACCCTCAAAATTAAACCTGTAGGTTCTGTTTTCTACTTTAACCGATTTCCCTTGTTAAATTCTGCTAGCAGGTGAATAAAGTAGCTTCTTCTACCCCAAAAGCATATAAAATATGCTAAATTCTGGGTTCCGGGGCAAAAGTTATGGCTGTTTGAAGTTTGCAGGCGAATTAACCTTAAAAATTAAACCTGTAGGTTCCGTTTTCAATTTTTATTGATTTCCCCCGTTTAATTCGCCTGACAGGTGGATAAAGTAGCTTCTTCTACCCCAAAAGGATATAAAATATGCTTAATTCTGGGTTCCAGGCCAAAAGTTATGGTTGTTCGAAGTTTGCGGCTGAATGAACCTTTAAAATTCTACCTGTAGGTTATGTTTTCTACTTTTACCGATTTCCCCCGTTAATTTCGGCTAGCAGGTGAATAAAATAGCTTCTTCGACCCCAAAAGAATATGAAATATGCTCGATTCTGGGTTCCGGGGCAAAAGTCGTTGCTGTTTGAAGTTTGCAGCCGAATTAACCCTCAAAATTCAACCTGTAGGTTCTGTTTTCTACTTTTACTGATTTCCCTTGTTAAATTCTGCTAGCAGGTGAATAAAGTAGCTTCTTCTACCCCAAAAGCATATAAAATATGCTCAATTCTGGGTTCCGGGGCCAAAGTTATGGCTGTTTGAAGTTTGCAGGCGAATTAACCTTAAAAATTAAAACTGTAGGTTCCGTTTTCATTTTTTATTGATTTCCCCCGTTTAATTCGCCTGACAGGTGGATAAAGTAGGTTCTTCTACCCCAAAAGGATATAAAATATGCTTAATTCTGGGTTCCAGGCCAAAAGTTATGGTTGTTCGAAGTTTGCGGCTGAATGAACCTTTAAAATTCTACCTGTAGGTTCTGTTTTCTACTTTTACCGATTTCCCCCGTTAATTTCGGCTAGCAGGTGAATAAAATAGCTTCTTTGACCCCAAAAGCATATGAAATATGCTCGATTCTGGGTTCCGGGGCAAAAGTCGTTGCTGTTTGAAGTTTGCAGCCGAATTAACCCTCAAAATTCAACCTGTAGGTTCTGTTTTCTACTTTTACCGATTTCCCTCGTTAAATTCTGCTAGCAGGTGAATAAAGTAGCTTCTTCTACCCCAAAAGCATATAAAATATGCTCAATTCTGGGTTCCGGGGCAAAAGTTATGGCTGTTTGAAGTTTGCAGGCGAATTAACCTTAAAAATTAAAACTGTAGGTTCCGTTTTCATTTTTTATTGATTTCCCCCGTTTAATTCGCCTGACAGGTGGATAAAGTAGCTTCTTTTACCCCAAAAGGATATAAAATATGCTTAATTCTGGGTTCCAGGCCAAAAGTTATGGCTGTTCGAAGTTTGCGGCTAAATGAACCTTTAAAATTCTACCTGTAGGTTCTGTTTTCTACTTTTACCGATTTCCCCCGTTAAATTCGGCTAGCAGGTGAATAAAATAGCTTTTTCGACCCCAAAAGCATATGAAATATGCTCAATTCTGGGTTCCGGGGCAAAAGTCGTTGCTGTTTGAAGTTTGCAGCCGAATTAACCCTCAAAATTCAACCTGTAGGTTCTGTTTTCTACTTTTACCGATTTCCCTTGTTAAATTCTGCTAGCAGGTGAATAAAGTAGCTTCTTCTACCCCAAAAGCATATAAAATATGCTCAATTCTGGGTTCCGGGGCAAAAGTTATGGCTGTTTGAAGTTTGCAGGCGAATTAACCTTAAAAATTAAACCTTTAGGTTTCGTTTTCAATTTTTATTGATTTCGCCCGTTTAATTCGCCTGACAGGTAGATAAAGTAGCTTCTTCTACCCCAAAAGGATATAAAATATGCTTAATTCTGGGTTCCAGGCCAAAAGTTATGGCTGTTCGAAGTTTGCGGCTGAATGAACCTTTAAAATTCTACCTGTAGGTTCTGTTTTCTACTTTTACCGATTTCCCCCGTTAAATTCGGCTAGCAGGTGAATAAAATAGCTTCTTCGACCCCAAAAGCATATGAAATATGCTCAATTCTGGGTTCCGGGGCAAAAGTCGTTGCTGTTTGAAGTTTGCAGCCGAATTAACCCTCAAAATTCAACCTGTAGGTTCTGTTTTCTACTTTTACCGATTTCCCTTGTTAAATTCTGCTAGCAGGTGAATAAAGTAGCTTCTTCTACCCCAAAAGCATATAAAATATGCTAAATTCTGGGTTCCGGGGCAAAAGTTATGGCTGTTTGAAGTTTGCAGGCGAATTAACCTTAAAAATTAAACCTTTAGGTTCCGTTTTCAATTTTTGTTGATTTCGCCCGTTAAGTTCGCCTGACAGGTAGATAAAGTAGCTTCTTCTACCCCAAAAGGATATAAAATATGCTTAATTCTGGGTTCCAGGCCAAAAGTTATGGCTGTTCGAAGTTTGCGGCTGAATGAAACTTTAAAATTCTACCTGTAGGTTCTGTTTTCTACTTTTACCGATTTCCCCCGTTAAATTCGGCTAGCAGGTGAATAAAATAGCTTCTTCGACCCCAAAAGCATATGAAATATGCTCAATTCTGGGTTCCGGGGCAAAAGTCGTTGCTGTTTGAAGTTTGCAGCCGAATTAACCCTCAAAATTCAACCTGTAGGTTCTGTTTTCTACTTTTACCGATTTCCCTTGTTAAATTCTGCTAGCAGGTGAATAAAGTAGCTTCTTCTACCCCAAAAGCATATAAAATATGCTCAATTCTGGGTTCCGGGGCCAAAGTTATGGCTGTTTGAAGTTTGCAGGCGAATTAACCTTAAAAATTAAAACTGTAGGTTCCGTTTTCATTTTTTATTGATTTCCCCCGTTTAATTCGCCTGACAGGTGGATAAAGTAGGTTCTTCTACCCCAAAAGGATATAAAATATGCTTAATTCTGGGTTCCAGGCCAAAAGTTATTGGCTGTTTGAAGTTTGAAGGCGAATTAACCTTAAAAATTAAACCTGTAGGTTCCGTTTTCAATTTTTACCGATTTCCCCCGTTAAATTCGGCTGACAGGTGGATAAAGTAGGTTCTTCTACCCCAAAAGGATGTAAAATATGCTTAATTCTGGGTTCCAGGCCAAAAGTTATGGCTGTTCGAAGTTTGCGGCTGAATGAACCTTTAAAATTCTACCTGTAGGTTCTGTTTTCTACTTTTACCGATTTCCCCCGTTAAATTCGGCTAGCAGGTGAATAAAATAGCTTCTTCGACCCCAAAAGCATATGAAATATGCTCGATTCTGGGTTCCGGGGCAATAGTCGTTGCTGTTTGAAGTTTGCAGCCGAATTAACCCTCAAAATTAAACCTGTAGGTTCTGTGTTCTACTTTTACCGATTTCCCTTGTTAAATTCTGCTAGCAGGTGAATAAAGTACCTTCTTCTACCCCAAAAGCATATAAAATATGCTCAATTCTGGGTTCCGGGGCCAAAGTTATGGCTGTTTGAAGTTTGCAGGCGAATTAACCTTAAAAATTAAAACTGTAGGTTCCGTTTTCATTTTTTATTGATTTCCCCCGTTTAATTCGCCTGACAGGTGGATAAAGTAGCTTCTTCTACCCCAAAAGGATATAAAATATGCTTAATTCTGGGTTCCAGGCCAAAAGTTATGGCTGTTCGAAGTTTGCGGCTGAATGAACCTTTAAAATTCTACCTGTAGGTTCTGTTTTCTACTTTTACCGATTTCCCCCGTTAATTTCGGCTAGCAGGTGAATAAAATAGCTTCTTCGACCCCAAAAGCATATGAAATATGCTCAATTCTGGGTTCCGGGGCAAAAGTCGTTGCTGTTTGAAGTTTGCAGCCGAATTAACCCTCAAAATTCAACCTGTAGGTTCTGTTTTCTACTTTTACCGATTTCCCTTGTTAAATTCTGCTAGCAGGTGAATAAAGTAGCTTTTTCTACCCCAAAAGCATATAAAATATGCTCAATTCTGGGTTCCGGGGCAAAAGTTATGGCTGCTTGAAGTTTGCAGGCGAATTAACCTTAAAAATTAAAACTGTAGGTTCCGTTTTCATTTTTTATTGATTTCCCCCGTTTAATGCGCCTGACAGGTGGATAAAGTAGCTTCTTCTACCCCCAAAAGGATATAAAATATGCTTAATTCTGGGTTCTAGGCCAAAAGTTATGGCTGTTCGAAGTTTGCGGCTGAATGAACCTTTAAAATTCTACCTGTAGGTTCTGTTTTCTACTTTTACCGATTTCCCCCGTTAAATTCGGCTAGCAGGTGAATAAAATAGCTTCTTCGACCCCAAAAGCATATGAAATATGCTCGATTCTGGGTTCCGGGGCAAAAGTCGTTGCTGTTTGAAGTTTGCAGCCGAATTAACCCTCAAAATTAAACCTGTAGGTTCTGTTTTCTACTTTTACCGATTTCCCTTGTTAAATTCTGCTAGCAGGTGAATAAAGTAGCTTCTTCTACCCCAAAAGCATATAAAATATGCTAAATTCTGGGTTCCGGGGCAAAAGTTATGGCTGTTTGAAGTTTGCAGGCGAATTAACCTTAAAAATTAAACCTTTAGGTTCCGTTTTCAATTTTTGTTGATTTCGCCCGTTAAGTTCGCCTGACAGGTGGATAAAGTAGCTTCTTCTACCCCAAAAGGATATAAAATATGCTTAATTCTGGGTTCCAGGCCAAAAGTTATGGCTGTTCGAAGTTTACGGCTGAATGAACCTTTAAAATTCTACCTGTAGGTTCTGTTTTCTACTTTTATCGATTTCCCCCATTAAATTCGGCTAGCAGGTGAATAAAATAGCTTCTTCGACCCTAAAAGCATATGAAATATGCTCGATTCTGGGTTCCGGGGCAAAAGTCGTTGCTGTTTGAAGTTTGCAGCCGAATTAACCCTCAAAATTAAACCTGTAGGTTCTGTTTTCTACTTTTACCGATTTCCCTTGTTAAATTCTGCTAGCAGGTGAATAAAGTAGCTTCTTCTACCCCAAAAGCATATAAAATATGCTCAATTCTGGGTTCCGGGGCCAAAGTTATGGTTGTTTGAAGTTTGCAGGCGAATTAACCTTAGAAATTAAAACTGTAGGTTCCGTTTTCATTTTTTATTGATTTCCCCCGTTTAATGCGCCTGACAGGTGGATAAAGTAGCTTCTTCTACCCCAAAAGCATATAAAATATGCTCAATTCTGGGTTCCGGGGCAAAAGTTATGGCTGTTTGAAGTTTGCAGGCGAATTAACCTTAAAAATTAAAACTGTAGGTTCCGTTTTCATTTTTTATTGCTTTCCCCCGTTTAATGCGCCTGACAGGTGGATAAAGTAGCTTCTTCTACCCCAAAAGGATATAAAATATGCTTAATTCTGTGTTCCAGGCCAAAAGTTATGGCTGTTCGAAGTTTGCGGCTGAATGAACCTTTAAAATTCTACCTGTAGGTTATGTTTTCTACTTTTACCGATTTCCCCCGTTAAATTCGGCTAGCAGGTAAATAAAATAGCTTCTTCGACCCCAAAAGCATATGAAATATGCTCAATTCTGGGTTCCGGGGAAAAAGTCGTTACTGTTTGAAGTTTGCAGCCGAATTAACCCTCAAAATTCAACCTGTAGGTTCTGTTTTCTACTTTTACCGATTTCCCTTGTTAAATTCTGCTAGCTAGCAGGTGAATAAAGTAGCTTCTTCTACCCCAAAAGCATATAAAATATGCTAAATTCTGGGTTCCGGGGCAAAAGTTATGGCTGTTTGAAGTTTGCAGGCGAATTAACCTTAAAAATTAAACCTTTAGGTTCCGTTTTCAATTTTTGTTGATTTCGCCCGTTAAGTTCGCCTGACAGGTGGATAAAGTAGCTTCTTCTACCCCAAAAGGATATAAAATATGCTTAATTCTGGGTTCTAGGCCAAAAGTTATGACTGTTCGAAGTTTACGGCTGAATGAACCTCTAAATTCTACCTGTAGGTTCTGTTTTCTACTTTTACCGATTTCCCCCATTAAATTCGGCTAGCAGGTGAATAAAATAGCTTCTTCGACCCTAAAAGCATATGAAATATGCTCGATTCTGGGTTCCGGGGCAAAAGTCGTTGCTGTTTGAAGTTTGCAGCCGAATTAACCCTCAAAATTAAACCTGTAGGTTCTGTTTTCTACTTTTACCGATTTCCCTTGTTAAATTCTGCTAGCAGGTGAATAAAGTAGCTTCTTCTACCCCAAAAGCATATAAAATATGCTAAATTCTGGGTTCCGGGGCAAAAGTTATGGCTGTTTGAAGTTTGCAGGCGAATTAACCTTAAAAATTAAACCTTTAGGTTCCGTTTTCAATTTTTGTTGATTTCGCCCGTTAAGTTCGCCTGACAGGTGGATAAAGTAGCTTCTTCTACCCCAAAAGGATATAAAATATGCTTAATTCTGGGTTCCAGGCCAAAAGTTATGGCTGTTCGAAGTTTACGGCTGAATGAACCTTTAAAATTCTACCTGTAGGTTCTGTTTTCTAATTTTACCGATTTCCCCCATTAAATTCGGCTAGCAGGTGAATAAAATAGCTTCTTCGACCCTAAAAGCATATGAAATATGCTCGATTCTGGGTTCCGGGGCAAAAGTCGTTGCTGTTTGAAGTTTGCAGCCGAATTAACCCTCAAAATTAAACCTGTAGGTTCTGTTTGAAGGTGTGAAAAACGACTAGAAAGGGGGGGGGTTGAATAGCGTTTTCAATATAAAAACTTTCCCCTTAAGATTTAAAGTAAATCTTTTCGGTTTCTCTAAGATAGATGGTGCAGCGGATAAAGATAGAGAGAAGAGAGAAGCACACAAGTATTTTATCCTGGTTCACTTGATAAATCCCTCAAGCTAATCCAGTCCACCCGTTAAGGTGATTTCTTCCTTCTTAGAATGAAGGCAATCCACTAATCAGATAATTGTTACAACTGCACTTGAAACCTACAAGTGACTAACAATACACTGACTTAGCTATCACTAAGATTCACTCTCTTAGTCTTCTCTAGGATCCGATCAACCTTGATCTCCTAAAGGAATCACCACTAAGATTCACTCTCTTAGTCTTCTTAAGGATACTGACCTACCCGGTCCCTTAAGGAAAATCAAACAACTGTTTGAGGTTGGTGTTTACAAAGGTTTGCTTCTAAATAAGCTGAGTGTAAACCAAATAAGAATAGATGAAGAAAGTAGAGGCTTGAATCTTTTCTTGTATTGCAGCTCTTGATTTCTCTATGTCTTGGTCTTTCTTCTTTTCTCCAGCCTTTTATAGTCCAAGGTGCAAAGGATATTTCTGTTGAGAGAATATGACCGTTGGAGGGCATTTCTGGAACTTCCAGAACCTGCTGTGGCTGAACCTTGGTAGGTAGGCTTTTCAGAATAGTACACTGCTCTTGTACTTCTTGATAGAGACATTTGCCTTTAACCAATGACTTCTGATCAGAGGAATGCTTCGTGTTGGAACTTGTGAAGCTTGGTGATCAGAGTCAGAGGGATGCTTGGATCCTCTGACCTTCGTAACTTCTGCTTCTGGACCTTCAGAGCTTCTGAACCTTCAGAGCCTCTGGTCCCTCAGAGCTTCTGGTCTTCAGATCTTCTGATCCTCAGATCTTCTGATCCTCTGATCTTCTGATCCTCTGATCCTCTGATCCTCTGATCCTCAGATCCTCTGATCTTCAGATCCTCTGATCTTTTGATCCTCTGATCCTCAGATCTTCTGATCCTCTGATCTTCTGACGAATATATCTTCTGGTGTCAGAATCAGAACCTGTTTGTCAAAACACTCAAGACAAACATTAGAGTATCATAGTTGTTCATCCACAAATAAATACTTGTTATCATCAAAACATAGAGTTGTACCACATGACCAAATCTTGATCTTACAATCTCCCCCTTTTTGATGATGACAAAACCATGTATTTTGATGAACAACTCTAAACAAATAAACTGAATACACTCAGAGTATAGGGTATCAGAGTTAAAACTTATCCTGATGTGTATAGTTTATCTTGCTCCTTCTGAATCCAAGACTCGTGCTTGATTCTGAGCTAAGCTCCCCCTGAATCTAATACTTAATATCAATGTTAGTAATATCTAGATTCTGAGCTAAATAAAATAGGAGTTGTCAAGATACTATAAGTTCTCCCCCTTTTTGTCATAAGCAAAAAGAATGAAGGTGGGAAAAAAATAGTAAGAGCATAAGACGAAATACTCCCCCTCAGAAGGAATACCAAGGGATACTTGGCTTCTGATTAGCATATCTTCTGATGAGAGCAGAAGTGTGGTTCTGGTGACATCTCCATTCTGGAAAAAATTCCATCTTCAGATGCTTCAGAATGAGAAGCTATGAACCTACTCTTCTTCTGATGACGCAAGTCCGAGGTTGTAGTAGCATCTTCTGATGTTGTTGCTTCTGGTTTGACAAGTTCTGAGTCTTTGTTTCTATCTGAAATAGTCATGCTCATCTCTACAAGCTTTTTCAGCTAGCTTTGACTTGACCAAATCTTACTCTACTGATGCCTCCAAGATTAACTTCACCTTCAGGTTCAAGTTTTGGATCTTGGGACATATGCCTTTCTCCCGTCATGTGTTGCCTGCATCCACTGTCCAGGTTCCATGGTTGGAGTTTCGATGGACCTATTGAAGATATCTGCAACATATATAATCTTATCCCTAGGTACCCACTTTCTGGGTCCTTTCTTGTTAGTTAGCCCAGAAGTTCTGACAACTTTGGGTCTTTCAACAGGATAATGTAAAGGAATTTGAGCATGATATTTTGACATTGAGAAAGTTCCTTTCTTAAGAGATGATGGAGCAACTTCAGAAGGTTTAGAATGACCAATGTCATATATTTCATTTCTGCTTACGCCATAGATCATTGAAGCCATTAAGCTTCTGTCTACGCTTTTAGCTAGGAATCTTTGAAAAGACTTTTCATACTTAGACTCATTTCTACAATCAGAGGCATCACAAGCAACAATTTCTTCTAACTTAGCAATCTGGTTCTTAAGCACAGAGTTAGAATTGATCAAAGCATGATTATCATTTTTCAAATCAGAAATAATCTTCTCATGTTCAACAGAAGTTTCAGAGGCAGCAGAGAAATTCTTTTTCAACCTTTTATGCTTAGTCAAGAGAGAGTTATATTTATCCATAATTTCAGACAAAGCATCTTTAAGTTCAGAAGTTGAGAAAGAATCAAATACCTCATTTTCATCGTCAGAGTCTGGATCTCCTTCTGATTCTGAGTCAGAGTCAACAGCTTCCTTTGACTCTGCTCCTTTGTCTTTGACAATAGCCATGAGTCCTTGGACTTCACCATCAGAGTCAACATCCTCTGATTCTGATTCATCAAAAGTCACCATCAGACTTTTCTTTGGTTTGAAATGCTTCTTTGACTTTTCATCCTTTGATGAAACTTTGTATTTGCTCTGCCTGTGCTTCCAGATGCAGTTGAGCTTTCTGGATATCAGAGTCAGCTCATCTTCATCAGAATCTTCTGATGCTTCTTCAGATTCTTCTGCTGCTGCTTGGAGAGCCTTAGCCTTTTCAGATTTGGATTTCAAGGCTACAGACTTCTTCTTCTGATCCTGATGTTCAGCACGCTTTAGTTCATGACACTTCAGTATGCTTATGAGTTCTTCCAAACTCATCTGCTCAACATCTCTAGTTAGCTCCAAGGAAGTTATCAAAGGCATCCAGCTTTCCGGAAGACCTCTAAGGATCCTCATGACATGATCCGCAGTAGTGTAGCTATTGCTGAGGGGTCTTATTCCAGCAATAATCAACTGGAATCTGGAAAACATATCCTCAATGGATTCGTCAGGTTCCATTTGGAAGGATTCATATTTCTGGATCAAAGACAGTGCCTTTGATTCTTTCACTTTCTTGTTTCCTTCATGAGACATCTTCAAGGATTCAAAGATGCCCTTGGCGGAATCACGATCAGTAATTTTCTCATATTCTTCATATGAAATGGCACTTTGCAGAATAGCTCTTGATCGGTGATGATCTCTGAATTCCTTCTTTTGATCTTCACTCATCTTCTCCCTTGGGATCTTTACACCATGTTCATCAACAGGAGGGGTGTAGCCATCAACAACAAAATCCCAAAGATCAGGATCAAAGCCAAGAAAGAAGCTTTTGATTCTATCTTTCCAGAAATCAAATCTCTGACCATCAAAGATAGGTGGTCTTGCACTGTATTGATATTTGCTTGTAGTAGTGGTGGAATCCATGAGTTTTTCACACTGGCCCGGATCTACTGAACACTGTTAGGTGTGGTAATCAGAACTTGCGCTCTGATACCAATTGAAGGTGTGAAAAACGACTAGAAAGGGGGGGGGTTGAATAGCGTTTTCAATATAAAAACTTTCCCCTTAAGATTTAAAGTAAATCTTTTCGGTTTCTCTAAGATAGATGGTGCAGCGGATAAAGATAGAGAGAAGAGAGAAGCACACAAGTATTTTATCCTGGTTCACTTGATAAATCCCTCAAGCTAATCCAGTCCACCCGTTAAGGTGATTTCTTCCTTCTTAGAATGAAGGCAATCCACTAATCAGATAATTGTTACAACTGCACTTGAAACCTACAAGTGACTAACAATACACTGACTTAGCTATCACTAAGATTCACTCTCTTAGTCTTCTCTAGGATCCGATCAACCTTGATCTCCTAAAGGAATCACCACTAAGATTCACTCTCTTAGTCTTCTTAAGGATACTGACCTACCCGGTCCCTTAAGGAAAATCAAACAACTGTTTGAGGTTGGTGTTTACAAAGGTTTGCTTCTAAATAAGCTGAGTGTAAACCAAATAAGAATAGATGAAGAAAGTAGAGGCTTGAATCTTTTCTTGTATTGCAGCTCTTGATTTCTCTATGTCTTGGTCTTTCTTCTTTTCTCCAGCCTTTTATAGTCCAAGGTGCAAAGGATATTTCTGTTGAGAGAATATGACCGTTGGAGGGCATTTCTGGAACTTCCAGAACCTGCTGTGGCTGAACCTTGGTAGGTAGGCTTTTCAGAATAGTACACTGCTCTTGTACTTCTTGATAGAGACATTTGCCTTTAACCAATGACTTCTGATCAGAGGAATGCTTCGTGTTGGAACTTGTGAAGCTTGGTGATCAGAGTCAGAGGGATGCTTGGATCCTTTGACCTTCGTAACTTCTGCTTCTGGACCTTCAGAGCTTCTGAACCTTCAGAGCCTCTGGTCCCTCAGAGCTTCTGGTCTTCAGATCTTCTGATCCTCAGATCTTCTGATCCTCTGATCTTCTGATCCTCTGATCCTCTGATCCTCTGATCCTCAGATCCTCTGATCTTCAGATCCTCTGATCTTTTGATCCTCTGATCCTCAGATCTTCTGATCCTCTGATCTTCTGACGAATATATCTTCTGGTGTCAGAATCAGAACCTGTTTGTCAAAACACTCAAGACAAACATTAGAGTATCATAGTTGTTCATCCACAAATAAATACTTGTTATCATCAAAACATAGAGTTGTACCACATGACCAAATCTTGATCTTACACTGTTTTCTACTTTTACCGATTTCCCTTGTTAAATTCTGCTAGCAGGTGAATAAAGTAGCTTCTTCTACCCCAAAAGCATATAAAATATGCTCAATTCTGGGTTCCGGGGCCAAAGTTATGGTTGTTTGAAGTTTACAGGCGAATTAACCTTAGAAATTAAAACTGTAGGTTCCGTTTTCATTTTTTATTGATTTCCCCCGTTTAATGCGCCTGACAGGTGGATAAAGTAGCTTCTTCTACCCCAAAAGCATATAAAATATGCTCAATTCTGGGTTCCGGGGCAAAAGTTATGGCTGTTTGAAGTTTGCAGGCGAATTAACCTTAAAAATTAAAACTGTAGGTTCCGTTTTCATTTTTTATTGCTTTCCCCCGTTTAATGCGCCTAACAGGTGGATAAAGTAGCTTCTTCTACCCCAAAAGGATATAAAATATGCTTAATTCTGTGTTCCAGGCCAAAAGTTATGGCTGTTCGAAGTTTGCGGCTGAATGAACCTTTAAAATTCTACCTGTAGGTTCTGTTTTCTACTTTTACCGATTTCCCCAGTTAAATTCGGCTAGCAGGTAAATAAAATAGCTTCTTCGACCCCAAAAGCATATGAAATATGCTCAATTCTGGGTTCCGGGGCAAAAGTCGTTGCTGTTTGAAGTTTGCAGCCGAATTAACCCTCAAAATTCAACCTGTAGGTTCTGTTTTCTACTTTTACCGATTTCCCTTGTTAAATTCTGCTAGCAGGTGAATAAAGTAGCTTTTTCTACCCCAAAAGCATATAAAATATGCTCAATTCTGGGTTCCGGGGCAAAAGTTATGGCTGCTTGAAGTTTGCAGGCGAATTAACCTTAAAAATTAAAACTGTAGGTTCCGTTTTCATTTTTTATTGATTTCCCCCGTTTAATGCGCCTGACAGGTGGATAAAGTAGCTTCTTCTACCCCCAAAAGGATATAAAATATGCTTAATTCTGGGTTCTAGGCCAAAAGTTATGGCTGTTCGAAGTTTGCGGCTGAATGAACCTTTAAAATTCTACCTGTAGGTTCTGTTTTCTACTTTTACCGATTTCCCCCGTTAAATTCGGCTAGCAGGTGAATAAAATAGCTTCTTCGACCCCAAAAGCATATGAAATATGCTCGATTCTGGGTTCCGGGGCAAAAGTCGTTGCTGTTTGAAGTTTGCAGCCGAATTAACCCTCAAAATTAAACCTGTAGGTTCTGTTTTCTACTTTTACCGATTTCCCTTGTTAAATTCTGCTAGCAGGTGAATAAAGTAGCTTCTTCTACCCCAAAAGCATATAAAATATGCTAAATTCTGGGTTCCGGGGCAAAAGTTATGGCTGTTTGAAGTTTGCAGGCGAATTAACCTTAAAAATTAAACCTGTAGGTTCCGTTTTCATTTTTTATTGATTTCCCCCGTTTAATTCGCCTGACAGGTGGATAAAGTAGCTTTTTCTACCCCAAAAGTATATAAAATATGCTTAATTCTGGGTTCCAGGCCAAAAGTTTTGGCTGTTCGAAGTTTGCGGCTGAATGAACCTTTAAAATTCTACCTGTAGGTTCTGTTTTCTACTTTTACCGATTTCCCCCGTTAAATTCGGCTAGCAGGTGAATAAAATAGCTTCTTCGACCCCAAAAGCATATGAAATATGCTCAATTCTGGGTTCCGGGGCAAAAGTCGTTGTTGTTTGAAGTTTGCAGCCGAATTAACCCTCAAAATTCAACCTGTAGGTTCTGTTTTCTACTTTTACCGATTTCCCTTGTTAAATTCTGCTAGCAGGTGAATAAAGTAGCTTCTTCTACCCCAAAAGCATATAAAATATGCTCAATTCTGGGTTCCGGGGCAAAAGTTATGCCTATTTGAAATTTGCAGGCGAATTAACCTTAAAAATTAAACCTTTAGGTTCCGTTTTCAATTTTTATTGATTTCGCCCGTTTAATTCGCCTGACAGGTAGATAAAGTAGCTTCTTCTACCCCAAAAGGATATAAAATATGCTTAATTCTGGGTTCCAGGCCAAAAGTTATGGCTGTTCGAAGTTTGCGGCTGAATGAACCTTTAAAATTCTACCTGTAGGTTCTGTTTTCTACTTTTACCGATTTCCCCCGTTAAATTCGGCTAGCAGGTGAATAAAATAGCTTCTTCGACCCCAAAAGCATATGAAATATGCTCAATTCTGGGTTCCGGGGCAAAAGTCGTTGCTGTTTGAAGTTTGCAGCCGAATTAACCCTCAAAATTCAACCTGTAGGTTCTCTTTTCTACTTTTACCGATTTCCCTTGTTAAATTCTGCTAGCAGGTGAATAAAGTAGCTTCTTCTACCCCAAAAGCATATAAAATATGCTAAATTCTGGGTTCCGGGGCAAAAGTTATGGCTGTTTGAAGTTTGCAGGCGAATTAACCTTAAAAATTAAACCTTTAGGTTCCGTTTTCAATTTTGGTTGATTTCGCCCGTTAAGTTCGCCTAAGAGGTGGATAAAGTAGCTTCTTCTACCCCAAAAGGATATAAAATATGCTTAATTCTGGGTTCCAGGCCAAAAGTTATGGCTGTTCGAAGTTTACGGCTGAATGAACCTTTAAAATTCTACCTGTAGGTTCTGTTTTCTACTTTTACCGATTTCCCCCGTTAAATTCGGCTAGCAGGTGAATAAAATAGCTTCTTCGACCCCAAAAGCATATGAAATATGCTCGATTCTGGGTTCAGGGGCAAAAGTCGTTGCTGTTTGAAGTTTGCAGCCGAATTAACCCTCAAAATTAAACCTGTAGATTCTGTTTTCTACTTTTACCGATTTCCCTTGTTAAATTCTGCTAGCAGGTGAATAAAGTAGCTTCTTCTACCCCAAAAGCATATAAAATATGCTAAATTCTGGGTTCCGGGGCAAAAGTTATGGCTGTTTGAAGTTTGCAGGCGAATTAACCTTAAAAATTAAACCTTTAGGTTCCGTTTTCAATTTTTGTTGATTTCGCCCGTTAAGTTCGCCTGACAGGTGGATAAAGTAGCTTCTTCTACCCCAAAAGGATATAAAATATGCTTAATTCTGGGTTCCAGGCCAAAAGTTATGGCTGTTCGAAGTTTACGGCTGAATGAACCTTTAAAATTCTACCTGTAGGTTCTGTTTTCTAATTTTACCGATTTCCCCCATTAAATTCGGCTAGCAGGTGAATAAAATAGCTTCTTCGACCCTAAAAGCATATGAAATATGCTCGATTCTGGGTTCCGGGGCAAAAGTCGTTGCTGTTTGAAGTTTGCAGCCGAATTAACCCTCAAAATTAAACCTGTAGGTTCTGTTTTCTACTTTTACCGATTTCCCTTGTTAAATTCTGCTAGCAGGTGAATAAAGTAGCTTCTTCTACCCCAAAAGCATATAAAATATGCTCAATTCTGGGTTCCGGGGCCAAAGTTATGGTTGTTTGAAGTTTGCAGGCGAATTAACCTTAGAAATTAAAACTGTAGGTTCCGTTTTCATTTTTTATTGATTTCCCCCGTTTAATGCGCCTGACAGGTGGATAAAGTAGCTTCTTCTACCCCAAAAGCATATAAAATATGCTCAATTCTGGGTTCCGGGGCAAAAGTTATGGCTGTTTGAAGTTTGCAGGCGAATTAACCTTAAAAATTAAAACTGTAGGTTCCGTTTTCATTTTTTATTGCTTTCCCCCGTTTAATGCGCCTGACAGGTGGATAAAGTAGCTTCTTCTACCCCAAAAGGATATAAAATATGCTTAATTCTGTGTTCCAGGCCAAAAGTTATGGCTGTTCGAAGTTTGCGGCTGAATGAACCTTTAAAATTCTACCTGTAGGTTCTGTTTTCTACTTTTACCGATTTCCCCCGTTAAATTCGGCTAGCAGGTAAATAAAATAGCTTCTTCGACCCCAAAAGCATATGAAATATGCTCAATTCTGGGTTCCGGGGCAAAAGTCGTTACTGTTTGAAGTTTGCAGCCGAATTAACCCTCAAAATTCAACCTGTAGGTTCTGTTTTCTACTTTTACCGATTTCCCTTGTTAAATTCTGCTAGCTAGCAGGTGAATAAAGTAGCTTCTTCTACCCCAAAAGCATATAAAATATGCTCAATTCTGGGTTCCGGGGAAAAAGTTATGGCTGTTTGAAGTTTGCAGGCGAATTAACCTTAAAAATTAAAACTGTAGGTTCCGTTTTCCTTTTTTATTGATTTCCCCCGTTTATTTCGCCTGACAGGTGGATAAAGTAGGTTCTTCTACCCCAAAAGGATATAAAATATGCTTAATTCTGGGTTCCAGGCCAAAAGTTATGGATGTTCGAAGTTTGCGGCTGAATGAACCTTTAAAATTCTACCTGTAGGTTCTGTTTTCTACATTTACCGATTTCCCCCGTTAAATTCGGCTAGCAGGTGAATAAAAATAGCTTCTTCGACCCCAAAAGCATATGAAATATGCTCGATTCTGGGTTCCGGGGCAAAAGTCGTTGCTGTTTGAAGTTTGCAGCCGAATTAACCCTCAAAATTCAACCTGTAGGTTCTGTTTTCTACTTTTACCGATTTCCCTTGTTAAATTCTGCTAGCAGGTGAATAAAGTAGCTTTTTCTACCCCAAAAGCATATAAAATATGCTCAATTCTGGGTTCCGGGGCAAAAGTTATGGCTGCTTGAAGTTTGCAGGCGAATTAACCTTAAAAATTAAAACTGTAGGTTCCGTTTTCATTTTTTATTGATTTCCCCCGTTTAATGCGCCTGACAGGTGGATAAAGTAGCTTCTTCTACCCCCAAAAGGATATAAAATATGCTTAATTCTGGGTTCTAGGCCAAAAGTTATGGCTGTTCGAAGTTTGCGGCTGAATGAACCTTTAAAATTCTACCTGTAGGTTCTGTTTTCTACTTTTACCGATTTCCCCCGTTAAATTCGGCTAGCAGGTGAATAAAATAGCTTCTTCGACCCCCAAAAGCATATGAAATATGCTCGATTCTGGGTTCCGGGGCAAAAGTCGTTGCTGTTTGAAGTTTGCAGCCGAATTAACCCTCAAAATTAAACCTGTAGGTTCTGTTTTCTACTTTTACCGATTTCCCTTGTTAAATTCTGCTAGCAGGTGAATAAAGTAGCTTCTTCTACCCCAAAAGCATATAAAATATGCTAAATTCTGGGTTCCGGGGCAAAAGTTATGGCTGTTTGAAGTTTGCAGGCGAATTAACCTTAAAAATTAAACCTTTAGGTTCCGTTTTCAATTTTTGTTGATTTCGCCCGTTAAGTTCGCCTGACAGGTGGATAAAAGTAGCTTCTTCTACCCCAAAAGGATATAAAATATGCTTAATTCTGGGTTCCAGGCCAAAAGTTATGGCTGTTCGAAGTTTACGGCTGAATGAACCTTTAAAATTCTACCTGTAGGTTCTGTTTTCTACTTTTATCGATTTCCCCCATTAAATTCGGCTAGCAGGTGAATAAAATAGCTTCTTCGACCCCAAAAGCA